>NW_024471160.1:0-30000 GCF_017639515.1 Carcharodon carcharias
TTTTGTCCCTGTGTGTGGGTACACCCACAGCGCTGTTAGGGGGGGGAGTTCCAGGATTTGTCCTTTGGTGAAGGTACACACACAGCGCTGTTAGGGAGGGAGTTCCAGGATTTTGGTTCTGTGGTGTAAGTACACCCACAGTGCTTTTAGGAGGGAGTTCCGGATTTTGTCCTGTGGTGTAGGACACCCACAGTGCTGTTAGGAGGGAGTTCCAGGATTTTGTCCCTGTGGTGTAGGTACACCCACAGCGCTGTTAGGGGGGAGTTCCAGGATTTTGTCCCTGTGGTGTAGGTACACCCACAGTGCTGTTGGGAAGGAGGTTCCAGGATTTGTCCCTGTGGTGTAGGTACACCCACACTGCTGTTAGGGAGCGAGTTCCAGGATTTTGTCCCTGTGTTGTTGGTACACCCACAGTGCTGTTAAGGAGGGAGTTCCAGGATTTTGTCCCTGTGGTGTAGGTACAAACCACAGAGGCTGTAGGAGGGAGTTCCAGGATTTTGTCCCTGTGTGTAGGTACACCCCAAGTGCTGTTAGGGAGGAGTTCCAGGATTTTTCCCTGTGGTGTAGTACCCCACAGTGCTGTTAGGGAGGAGTTTCAGGATTTTGTCCCTGTGGTGTAGGACACCCACCGCGCTGTTAGGGGGAATTCCAGGATTTTGTCCCTGTGGTGTAGGTACACCACAGTGCTGTTAGGAGGGAGTTCCAGGATTTTGTCCCGTGTGGTGTAGGTACACCCACAGGAGGCTGTTAGGGGAGGGAGTTCCAGGATTTTGTCCCTGTGGTGTAGGTACACCTACAGCGCTGTTAGGGAGGGAGTTCCAGGATTTTGTCCCGTGTGGTGTAGGTAAACCCACAGCGCTGTTAGGGAGGGAGTTCCAGTATTTTGTCCTGTGGTGTAGGTACACCCACAGCGCAGTTAGGGGTGGAGTTCCAGGATTTGTCCCTGTGTGTAGGTACACCACAGGCATGTTAGGGAGGGAGTTCCAGGATTTTGTCCCTTGTGGTGTAGGTACACCCACAGTGCTGTTAGGGAAGGAGTTCCAGGATTTTGTCCTTGGGTAGTACACACCCAGTGCTGTTAGGGAGTGGTTCCAGGATTTTGTCCCTGTGGGTAGGTACCCCCCCACAGTGCTTTTCGGGAGCGGTTCCAGGATTTTGTCCCTGTGGTGTAGGTACACCCACAGTGCTGTTAGAGTGGGAGTTCCAGGATGTTGTCCCTTTGGTGCAGGTACACCCACAGTGCAGTTAGGGAGAGATTTCAAGGATTTTGTCCCTGTCGTGTAGGTATACCCCAGTGCTGTTAGGGAGGGATTTCCAGGATTTGTCCCTGTGGTGTAGGTACACCCACACTGCTGTTAGGGAGGGAGTTCCAGGATTTTGTCCGTGTGGTGTAGGTACACCGACAGTGCTGTTTTGGAGGGAGTTCCAGGATTTTGTCCCTGTGTGTAGGTACACCCACAGTGCGTGTGTAGGGAGGATTCCAGGATTTTGTCCCTTTGGTGTAGATACACCCACAGTGCTGTTAGGAGGGAGTTCCAGGATTTTTCCCTGTGGTGTAGGTACACCCACAGTGCTGTTAGGGAGGGAGTTCCAGGATTTTGTCCCTGTGGTGTCGGTACACCCACAGCTGTTAGGGAGGGAGTTCCAGGATTTTGTCCCTGTCGTGTAGGTACACCCACACGTGCTGTTAGGGAGGGAGTTCCAGGATTTTGTCCCTGTGGTGTAGGTACACCCACAGTGCTCTTATGGATGGAGTTCCAGTTTTTTGTCCCTGTGGTTAGGTACTACACCCAATGTGCTGTTAGGGTGGGTTTCCAGGATTTTGTCCCTGTGGTTAGTACACACCCACCGTGCTGTTAGGAGGGAGTTCCAGGATTTGTCCCCGTTTGTAGGTACACCCACATGCTGTTAGGTGGTGAGTTCCAGGATTTTGTCCTGTGGTGTAGGTACACCCAACGTGCTGTTAGGGAGGGAGTTTCCAGGATTTTGTCCTGTGGTGGGTACAACCCACAGTGCTGTTAGGGAGGGAGTTCCAGGATTTTGTCCCTGTGATGGTTGGTACACACACAGGTGCTCTGTTAGGGAGGAGGAGTTCCCAGGACTTTGTCCCTGTGGTGTAGGTACACCTACAGTGCTCTTTGCGAGGGAGTTCCAGGATTTTGTCCCTGTGGGTGTAGGTATCACCCACAGTGCTGTTAGGGAAGGGATTTCAGGATTTTGTCGCTGTGGTGTAGGTACTCGCTCAGTGCTGTTAGGGAGGGAAGTTTGCAGCTATGGGTGTCCCTGTGGGGTAGGTACACCCACAGTGCTGTTAGGGAGGGGGATTCCAGGATTTTGTCCATGTGGTGTAGGTGCACCCCCACGTGCTGTTAGGAGGGAGTTCCAGGATTTGGTCCCTGTGGTGTAGGTACACCCACAGATGCTGTTAGGGAGGGAGTTCCGGATTTGTGTCCCTTGGTGTAGGTACACCTACAGTGCTGTTAGAGGAGGGAGTTCCAGCATTTTGTCCCTGTTGTGTAGGTACACCACGTGTGCTGTTAGGGAGGGATTTCCAGGATTTTGTCCCTGTGAGTGTAGTTACACCCACAGTGCTGTTAGGGAGGAGTTGCAGGATTTTGTCCCTGTGGGGTAGGTACTCCCTCAGTGCTGTTAGGGAGGGAGTTGCAGGATTTTGTTCCCTGTGGTGTAGTTACACCCACAGTGCCTGTTAGGGAGGGAGTTTCCAGGATTTTGTCCTGTGGTGTAGGTACACCCCAGTACGCTGATTCAGGGAGGGAGTTCCAGGATTTTGTCCTGTGGTGTAGGTCAGACCACAGTGCTGTTAGGGAGGGAGTTCCAGGATTTTGTCCCTGTGGTGTAGGTACACCCACAGTGCCTGTTTAGGGAGGGAGTTCCAGGATTTTGTCCCTGTGGGTTAGGTGCACCCACAGTGCTGTTAGGGAGGGGAGTACCAGGATTTTGTCCCTGTGGTGTAGGTACACCCACAGTGATGTTACGGAGGAAGTTCCAGGATTTTGTCCCTGTGGGGTAGGTGCACCCACAGTGCTTTTAGGGAGGGATTTCCAGGATTTTGTCCCTGTGTTGTAGGTACACCCACAGTGCTGTAAGGGAGGGAGTTCCAGGATTGTGTGCCTGTGGTGTAGGTACGCCCACAGTGCTGTTAGGGAGGGAGTTCCAGGATTTTTCCCTGTGTGTAGGTACTCCCCCACAGTGCTGTTAGGGAGGAGTTCCAGGATTTTGTCCCTGTGGTGTAGGTACACCCCAGCGCTGTTAGGAGGAGTTCCAGGATTTTGTCCCTGTGTGTAGGTACACCCACAGTGCTGTTAGGGAGGGAGTTCCAGGATTTTGTCCCTGTGGTGTAGTCACCCCACAGTGCTGTATGGAGGGAGTTCCAGGATTTTGTCCCTGTGGTGTAGGTACACCCACTGTGCTGTTAGGGAGGTTCCAGGATTTTGTCCCTGTGGTGTAGGTACACCCACAGTGCTGTTAGGGAGGGCTTTCCAGGATTTTGTCCCTGTGGTGTAAGTACACCCACAGTGCTGTTAGGGAAGGAGTTCCAGGATTTGTTCCTGCGGTATAGGTACATCCACAGTGCTGTTAGGGAGGGAGTTCCAGGTTTTTGTCCGTGTGGTGTAGGTACACCCACAGTGCTGTTAGGGAGGGAGTTCCAGGATTTTGTCCCTGTGGTGTCGGGTACACCCACAGTGCTGTTAGGGAGGGAGTACCAGGATTTTGTCCCTGTGGTGTAGGTACACCGACAGTGCTGTTCGGGAGGGAGTTCCAGGATTTTGTCCCTGTTCGGGTAGGCACATCCACAGTGCTGTTAGGGAGGGAGTTCCAGGATTTTGTCCTGTGTGGTGTTGGTACATCCACAGTGCTGTTAGGGAGGGAGTTCCAGATTTTGTCCCTGTGTGTAGTACACCTACAGTGCTGTTAGGGAGGGTGTTCCAGGATTTTGTCCCTGTGGTGTAGGTACACCCACAGTGCTGTTAGGGGAGGGAGTTTCAGGATTTTGTCCTGTGATGTAGGTACACCCACAGTGCTGTTAGGGAGGGAGTTGCAGGATTTTGTCCCTGTGGTGTAGGTACACCCACAGTGTTGTTAGGGAGGGAGTTCCAGGATTTTGTCCCTGTAGTGTCGGTACATCCTCAGTGCTGTTAGGGAGGGCGTTGCAGGATTTTGTCCCTGTGGTGTAGGTACACCCACAGTGCTGTTAGGGAGGGAGTTCCATTATTTTGTCCCTGTGGTGTAGGTACACCCACAGTGCTGTTAGGGAGGGAGTTCCAGGACTTAGTCCCTGTGGTGTAGGTACACCCACAGTGCTGTTAGGGAGGGTTTTCCAGGATTTGTCCCTTTGGTGTAGGTACCCCCACAGTGCTGATAGGGAGGGAGTGCCTAGAATTTGTCCCTGAGGTGTAGGTACACCCACAGTGCTGTTATGGAGAGAGTTCCAGGATCTTGTCCCTATGGTGTAGGTACACCAACAGTGCTGTTAGGGAGGGAGTTCCAGGATTTTGTCCCTGTAGTGTGGGTACACCCACAGCGCTGTTAGGGAGGGAGTTCCAGGATTTTGTCCCTGTGGTTTCGGTACATCCACAGTGCTGTTAGGGAGGGAGTTCCAGGATTTTGTTCCTGTGGTGTAGGTACACCGACAGTGCTTTTAGGGAGGGAGTTCCAGGATTTTGTCCCTGTGGTGTGGGTACACCCACAGTGCTGTTAGGAAGGGATTTCCAGGATTTTGTCCCTGTGGTGTAGATACACCCACAGAGCTGTTAGGGAGGGAGTTCCAGGATTTTGTCCCTGTGGTGTAGGTACACCGACAGTGCTGTTAGGGAGGGATTTCCAGGATTTTGTCGCTGTTCTGTAGGCACATCCACAGTGCTGTTAGGGAGGGAGTTCCAGGATTTTGTCTGTGTGGTGTTGGTACACCCACAGTGCTCTTAGGGAAGGAGTTCCAGATTTTGTCCCTTTGGTGTAGGTACACCTAAAGTGCTGTTTGGGAGGGATTCCAGGATTTTGTCCCTGTGATGTAGATACACCCACAGTGCTGTTAGGGAGGGAGTTGCAGGATTTTATCGCTGTGATGTAGGTACTCCCTCAGTGCTGTTAGGGAGGGAGTTGCAGGATTTTGTCCCTGTGGTGTACGTACACCCACAGCGCTGTTAGGGGGGGATTCCAGGATTTTGTCCCTGTGATGTGGGTGCACCCACAGTGCTGTTAGGGAGGGAGTTCCAGGATTTTGTCCCTGTCGTGTAGGTACACTCACAGAGCTGTTCGGGAGGGAGTTCCAGGGTTTTGTCCCTCTGGTGTAAGTACACCTACAGCGCAGTTAGGGAGGGATTTCCAGGTTTTTGTCCCTGTGGTGTAGGTACACCCACTGTGCTGTTAGGGTGGGAGTTCCATTATTTTGTCCCTCTAGTGTAGGTACACCCACAGTGCAGTTAGGGAGGGAGTTCCAGGATTTTGTCCCCTGTGGTGTAGGTACACCCGCAGTGCTGTTATGGAAGGAGTTCCAGGATTGTGTCACTGTGGTGTAGGTACACCCAGAGTGCTGTTGGGGAGGGAGTTACAGGATTTTGTCCCTGTCGTGTAGGTACCCCCACAGTGCTTTTCGGGAGGGTGTTCCAGGATTTTGTCCCTGTGGTGTCGGTACATCCACAGTGCTGTTAGGGAGGGATTTCCAGATTTTGTCCCTTTGGTGTAGGTACACCTAAAGTGCTGTTTGGGAGGGATTCCAGGATTTTGTCCCTGTGATGTAGATACACCCACAGTGCTGATAGGGAGGGAGTTGCAGGATTTTATCGCTGTGATGTAGGTACTCCCTCAGTGCTGTTAGGGAGGGAGTTGCAGGATTTTGTCCCTGTGGTGTACGTACACCCACAGCGCTGTTAGGGGGGGATTCCAGGATTTTGTCCCTGTGATGTGGGTGCACCCACAGTGCTGTTAGGGAGGGAGTTCCAGGATTTTGTCCCTGTCGTGTAGGTACACCCACAGAGCTGTTCGGGAGGGAGTTCCAGGGTTTTGTCCCTCTGGTGTAAGTACACCTACAGCGCTGTTAGAGAGGGATTTCCAGGTTTTTGTCCCTGTGGTGTAGGTACACCCACTGTGCTGTTAGGGTGGGAGTTCCATTATTTTGTCCCTCTAGTGTAGGTACACCCACAGTGCTGTTAGGGAGGGAGTTCCAGGATTTTGTCCCTCTGGTGTAGATACACCCACAGTGCAGTTAGGGAGGGAGTTCCAGGATTTTGTCCCCTGTGGTGTAGGTACACCCACAGTGCTGTTAGGGAGGGAGTTACAGGATTTTGTCACTGTGGTGTAGGTACACCCAGAGTGCTGTTAGGGAGGGAGTTACAGGATTTTGTCCCTGTCGTGTAGGTACCCCCACAGTGCTTTTCGGGAGGGTGTTCCAGGATTTTGTCCCTGTGGTGTCGGTACATCCACAGTGCTGTTAGGGAGGGAGTTCCAGGATTTTGTCCCTTTAGTCTAGCTACACCCACAGTGCTGTTAGGGGGTGAGTTCCAGGATTTTGTCCCTGTGGTGTAGGTACACCGACAGTGCTGTTAGGGAGGGATTTCCAGTATTTTGTCCCTGTTCTGTAGGCACATCCACAGTGCTGTTAGGGAGGGAGTTCCAGGATTTTGTCTGTGTGGTGTTGGTACACCCACAGTGCTGTTTGGGAGGGAGTTCCAGGATTTTGTCCCTGTGGTGTAGGTACACCCACAGTGCTGTTAGGGAGGGATTCCAGGATTTTGTCCCTGTGATGTAGATACACCCACAGTGCTGTTAGGGAGGGAGTTGCAGGATTTTATCGCTGTGATGTAGGTACTCCCTCAGTGCTGTTAGGGAGGGAGTTGCAGGATTTTGTCCCTGTGGTGTACGTACACCCACAGCGCAGTTAGGGAGGGAGTTCCAGGATTTTGTCCCTGTCGTTTAGGTACACCCATAGCGCTATTAGGGAGGGAGTTCCAGGATTTTGTCCCTGTGGTGTAGTCGCCCTCACAGTGCTCTTATGGATGGAGTTCCAGGTTTTTGTCCCTGTGGTATAGGTACACCCACTGTGCTGTTAGGGTGGGATTTCCAGGATTTTGTCCCTCTAGTGTAGGTACACCCACAGTGCTGTTAGCGAGGGAGTTCAAGGATTTTGTCCCCTGTGGTGTAGGTACACCCACTGTGCTGTTATGGAATGAGTTCCAGGATTGTGTCACTGTGGTGTAGGTACACCCACAGTGCTGTTAGGGAGGGAGTTTCAGGATTTTGTCCCTGTCGTGTAGGTACACCCACAGTGCTGTTAGGGAGGGATTTCCAGGATTTTGTCCCTTTAGTCTAGCTACACCCACAGTGCTGTTTGGGGGTGAGTTCCAGGATTTTGTCCCTGTGGTGTAGGTACACCGACAGTGCTGTTAGGGAGGGATTTCCAGGATTTTGTCCCTGTTCTGTAGGCACATCCACAGTGCTGTTAGGGAGGGAGTTCCAGGATTTTGTCTGTGTGGTGTTGGTACACCCACAGTGCTCTTAGGGAAGGAGTTCCAGATTTTGTCCCTGTGGTGTAGGTACACCTAAAGTGCTGTTTGGGAGGGTGTTCCCGGATTTTGTCCCTGTGGTGTAGGTACACCCACAGTGCTGTTTGGGAGGGAGTTCCAGGATTTTGTCCTGTGGTGTAGGTTCACCCACAGTGCTGTTAGGGAGGGATTCCAGGATTTTGTCCCTGTGATGTAGGTACACCCACAGTGCTGTTAGGGAGTGTTTCCAGGATTTTGTCCTGTGGTGTATGTACACCCACAGTGCTGTTAAGGAAGGAGTTCCAGGATTTTGTCCCTGTGGTGTAGGTTCACCCACAGCGCTGTTATGGAGGGAGTTCCAGGATTTTGTCCCTGTGGTGTAGGTACACCCACACTGCTGTTATGGAGGGAGTTCCAGGATTATGTCCCTGTGGTGTAGGTACACCCACACTGCTGTTAGGGGTGGAGTTCCAGGATTTTGTCCCTGTGGTGTCGGTACATCCACAGTGTTGTTAGGGAGCGAATTACAGGATTTTTTCCCTGTGATGTTGGTACACCGACCGTGCTGTTAGGTTGGGAGTTCCAGGATTTTGTCCCTGTTCTGTAGGTACACACACAGTGCTGTTAGGGATTGATTTGCTGAATTTTGTCCGTGTGGTGTAGGTACACCCACAGTGCTGTTTGCGAGGGAGCTCCAGGATTTTATCCCTGTGATGTAGGTACACCAACAGTGCTGTTAGGGAGGGAGTTGCAGGATTTTTTAGCTGTGATGTAGGTACATCCTCAGTGCTGTTAGGGAGGGCGTTGCAGGATTTTGTCCCTGTGGTGTAGGTACACCCACAGTGCTGTTGGGGAGGGAGTTCCAGGAAATTGTCCCTGTGGTGTAGGTACACCCACAGTGCTGTTAGGGAGGGAGTTCCAGGATTTTGTCCCTGTAGTGTAGGTACACCCATAGTGCTGTTAGGGAGGGATTTCCAGGACTTAGTCCCTGTGGTGTAGGTACACCCACAGTGCTGTTAGAGAGGGCGTTCCAGGATTTTGTCCCTGTGGTGTAGGTACACCCTCAGTGCTGTTAGGGAGGACTTCCAGTACTTAGTCCCTGTGGTGTAGGTACACCCACAGTGTAGTTAGGGAGGGAGTTCCAGGACTTACTCCATGTGGTTTAGGTACACCCACAGTGCTGTTAGGGAGGGAGTTCCAGGATTTTGTCCCTGTCGTGTAGGTACACCCACAGAGCTGTTAGGGAGGGAGTTCCAGGATTTTGTCCCTCTTGTGTAAGTACACATACAGCGCTGTTAGAGAGGGAGTTCCAGGTTTTTGTCCCTGTGGTGTAGGTACACCCACTGTGCTGTTAGGGTGGGAGTTCCATTATTTTGTCCCTCTAGTGTAGGTACACCCACAGTGCTGTTAGGGAGGGAGTTCCAGGATTTTGTCCCGGTGGTGTAGGTACACCCACAGTGCTGTTATGGAAGGAGTTTCAGGATTGTGTCACTGTGGTGTAGGTACACCCACAGTGCTGTTAGGGAGGGAGTTACAGGATTTTGTCCCTGTCGTGTAGGTACACCCACAGTGCTTTTAGGGAGGGAGTTCCAGGATTTTGTCCCTGTGGTGTCGCTACATCAACAGTGCTGTTAGGGAGCGAGTTCCAGGATTTTGTCCCTTTCGTCTAGCTACATCCACAGTGCTGTTAGGGGGTGAGTTCCAGGATTTTGTCCCTGTGGTGTAGGTACAACGACAGTGCTGTTAGGGAGGGAATTCCAGTATTTTGTCCCTGTTCTGTAGGCACATCCACAGTGCTGTTAGGGAGGGAGTTCCAGGATTTTGTCTGTGTGGTGTTGGTACACCCACAGTGCTCTTAGGGAAGGAGATCCAGATTTTGTCCCTGTGGTGCAGGTACAGCCACAGCGCAGTTAGGGACGGAGTTCCAGGATTTTGTCCCGGTGGTGTAGGCATACCCACAGTGCTGTTAGGGAGGGAGTTCCAGGATTTTGTCCCTGTGGTGTGGGTACACCCACAGCGCTGTTAGGGAGGGAGTTCCAGGATTTTGTTCCTGTGGTGTAGGTACACCGACAGTGCTTTTAGGGAGGGAGTTCCAGGATTTTGTCCCTGTGGTGTGGGTACACCCACAGTGCTGTTAGGAAGGGATTTCCAGGATTTTGTCCCTGTGGTGTAGATACACCCACAGAGCTGTTTTGGAGGGATTTCCAGGATTTTGTCCCTGTGGTGTAGGTACACCGACAGTGCTGTTAGGGAGGGATTTCCAGGATTTTGTCCCTGTTCTGTAGGCACATCCACAGTGCTGTTAGGGAGGGAGTTCCAGGATTTTGTCTGTGTGGTGTTGGTACACCCACAGTGCTCTTAGGGAAGGAGTTCCAGATTTTGTCCCTTTGGTGTAGGTACACCTAAAGTGCTGTTTGGGAGGGATTCCAGGATTTTGTCCCTGTGATGTAGATACACCCACAGTGCTGTTAGGGAGGGAGTTGCAGGATTTTATCGCTGTGATGTAGGTACTCCCTCAGTGCTGTTAGGGAGGGAGTTGCGGGATTTTGTCCCTGTGGTGTACGTACACCCACAGCGCTGTTAGGGGGGGATTCCAGGATTTTGTCCCTGTGATGTGGGTGCACCCACAGTGCTGTTAGGGAGGGCGTTGCAGGATTTTGTCCCTGTGGTGTAGGTACACCTACAGTGCTGTTGGGGAGGGAGTTCCAGGATTTTGTCCCTGTGGTGTAGGTACACCCACAGTGCTGTTAGGGAGGGAGTTCCAGGATTTTGTCCCTGTAGTGTAGGTACACCCATAGTGCTGTTAGGGAGGGATTTCCAGGACTTAGTCCCTGTGGTGTAGGTACACCCACAGTGCTGTTAGAGAGGGAGTTCCAGTACTTAGTCCCTGTGGTGTAGGTACACCCACAGTGTAGTTAGGGAGGGAGTTCCAGGACTTACTCCATGTGGTTTAGGTACACCCACAGTGCTGTTAGGGAGGGAGTTCCAGGATTTTGTCCCTGTCGTGTAGGTACACCCACAGAGCTGTTAGGGAGGGAGTTCCAGGATTTTGTCCCTCTTGTGTAAGTACACCTACAGCGCTGTTAGGGAGGGAGTTCCAGGTTTTTGTCCCTGTGGTGTAGGTACACCCACTGTGCTGTTAGGGTGGGAGTTCCATTATTTTGTCCCTCTCGTGTAGGTACACCCACAGTGCTGTTAGGGAGGGAGTTCCAGGATTTTGTCCCGGTGGTGTAGGTACACCCACAGTGCTGTTATGGAAGGAGTTTCAGGATTGTGTCACTGTGGTGTAGGTACACCCACAGTGCTGTTAGGGAGGGAGTTCCAGGATTTTGTCCCTGTGGTGTCGCTACATCAACAGTGCTGTTAGGGAGGGAGTTCCAGGATTTAGTCCCTTTCGTCTAGCTACATCCACAGTGCTGTTAGGGGGTGAGTTCCAGGATTTTGTCCTGTGGTGTAGGTACAACGACAGTGCTGTTAGGGAGGGAATTCCAGTATTTTGTCCCTGTTCTGTAGGCACATCCACAGTGCTGTTAGGGAGGGAGTTCCAGGATTTTGTCTGTGTGGTGTTGGTACACCCACAGTGCTCTTAGGGAAGGAGATCCAGATTTTGTCCCTGTGGTGCAGGTACAGCCACAGCGCAGTTAGGGACGGAGTTCCAGGATTTTGTCCCTGTGGTGTGGGTACACCCACAGCGCTGTTAGGGAGGGAGTTCCAGGATTTTGTTCCTGTGGTGTAGGTACACCGACAGTGCTTTTAGGGAGGGAGTTCCAGGATTTTGTCCCTGTGGTGTGGGTACACCCACAGTGCTGTAAGGAAGGGATTTCCAGGATTTTGTCCCTGTGGTGTAGATACACCCACAGAGCTGTTTTGGAGGGAGTTCCAGGATTTTGTCCCGGTGGTGTAGGTACACCGACAGTGCTGTTAGGGAGGGATTTCCAGGATTTTGTCCCTGTTCTGTAGGCACATCCACAGTGCTGTTAGGGAGGGAGTTCCAGGATTTTGTCTGTGTGGTGTTGGTACACCCACAGTGCTCTTAGGGAAGGAGTTCCAGATTTTGTCCCTTTGGTGTAGGTACACCTAAAGTGCTGTTTGGGAGGGATTCCAGGATTTTGTCCCTGTGATGTAGATACACCCACAGTGCTGTTAGGGAGGGAGTTGCAGGATTTTATCGCTGTGATGTAGGTACTCCCTCAGTGCTGTTAGGGAGGGAGTTGCAGGATTTTGTCCCTGTGGTGTACGTACACCCACAGCGCTGTTAGGGGGGGATTCCAGGATTTTGTCCCTGTGATGTGGGTGCACCCACAGTGCTGTTAGGGAGGGAGTTCCAGGATTTTGTCCCTGTCGTGTAGGTACACCCACAGAGCTGTTCGGGAGGGAGTTCCAGGGTTTTGTCCCTCTGGTGTAAGTACACCTACAGCGCTGTTAGAGAGGGATTTCCAGGTTTTTGTCCCTGTGGTGTAGGTACACCCACGGCGCTGTTAGGGAGGGAGTTCCAGGATTTTGTCCCTCTTGTGTAAGTACACCTACAGCGCTGTTAGGGAGGGAGTTCCAGGTTTTTGTCCCTGTGGTGTAGGTACACCCACTGTGCTGTTAGGGTGGGAGTTCCATTATTTTGTCCCTCTCGTGTAGGTACACCCACAGTGCTGTTAGGGAGGGAGTTCCAGGATTTTGTCCCGGTGGTGTAGGTACACCCACAGTGCTGTTATGGAAGGAGTTTCAGGATTGTGTCACTGTGGTGTAGGTACACCCACAGTGCTGTTAGGGAGGGAGTTCCAGGATTTTGTCCCTGTGGTGTCGCTACATCAACAGTGCTGTTAGGGAGGGAGTTCCAGGATTTAGTCCCTTTCGTCTAGCTACATCCACAGTGCTGTTAGGGGGTGAGTTCCAGGATTTTGTCCCTGTGGTGTAGGTACAACGACAGTGCTGTTAGGGAGGGAATTCCAGTATTTTGTCCCTGTTCTGTAGGCACATCCACAGTGCTGTTAGGGAGGGAGTTCCAGGATTTTGTCTGTGTGGTGTTGGTACACCCACAGTGCTCTTAGGGAAGGAGATCCAGATTTTGTCCCTGTGGTGCAGGTACAGCCACAGCGCAGTTAGGGACGGAGTTCCAGGATTTTGTCCCTGTGGTGTGGGTACACCCACAGCGCTGTTAGGGAGGGAGTTCCAGGATTTTGTTCCTGTGGTGTAGGTACACCGACAGTGCTTTTAGGGAGGGAGTTCCAGGATTTTGTCCCTGTGGTGTGGGTACACCCACAGTGCTGTAAGGAAGGGATTTCCAGGATTTTGTCCCTGTGGTGTAGATACACCCACAGAGCTGTTTTGGAGGGAGTTCCAGGATTTTGTCCCTGTGGTGTAGGTACACCGACAGTGCTGTTAGGGAGGGGATTTCCAGGATTTTGTCCCTGTTCTGTAGGCACATCCACAGTGCTGTTAGGGAGGGAGTTCCAGGATTTTGTCTGTGTGGTGTTGGTACACCCACAGTGCTCTTAGGGAAGGAGTTCCAGATTTTGTCCCTTTGGTGTAGGTACACCTAAAGTGCTGTTTGGGAGGGATTCCAGGATTTTGTCCCTGTGATGTAGATACACCCACAGTGCTGTTAGGGAGGGAGTTGCAGGATTTTATCGCTGTGATGTAGGTACTCCCTCAGTGCTGTTAGGGAGGGAGTTGCAGGATTTTGTCCCTGTGGTGTACGTACACCCACAGCGCTGTTAGGGGGGGATTCCAGGATTTTGTCCCTGTGATGTGGGTGCACCCACAGTGCTGTTAGGGAGGGAGTTCCAGGATTTTGTCCCTGTCGTGTAGGTACACCCACAGAGCTGTTCGGGAGGGAGTTCCAGGGTTTTGTCCCTCTGGTGTAAGTACACCTACAGCGCTGTTAGAGAGGGATTTCCAGGTTTTTGTCCCTGTGGTGTAGGTACACCCACTGTGCTGTTAGGGTGGGAGTTCCATTATTTTGTCCCTGTGGTGTAGGTACACCCACTGTGCTGTTAGGGTGGGAGTTCCATTATTTTGTCCCTCTAGTGTAGGTACACCCACAGTGCTGTTAGGGAGGGAGTTACAGGATTTTGTCCCGGTGGTGTAGGTACACCCACAGTGCTGTTAGGGAGGGAGTTACAGGATTTTGTCCCTGTCGTGTAGGTACACCCACAGTGCTTTTAGGGAGGGAGTTCCAGGATTTTGTCCCTGTGGTGTCGCTACATCAACAGTGCTGTTAGGGAGGGAGTTCCAGGATTTTGTCCCTTTCGTCTAGCTACATCCACAGTGCTGTTAGGGGGTGAGTTCCAGGATTTTGTCCCTGTGGTGTAGGTACAACGACAGTGCTGTTAGGGAGGGAATTCCAGTATTTTGTCCCTGTTCTGTAGGCACATCCACAGTGCTGTTAGGGAGGGAGTTCCAGGATTTTGTCTGTGTGGTGTTGGTACACCCACAGTGCTCTTAGGGAAGGAGATCCAGATTTTGTCCCTGTGGTGCAGGTACAGCCACAGCGCAGTTAGGGACGGAGTTCCAGGATTTTGTCCCGGTGGTGTAGGAATACCCACAGTGCTGTTAGGGAGGGAGTTCCAGGATTTTGTCCCTGTGGTGTGGGTACACCCACAGCGCTGTTAGGGAGGGAGTTCCAGGATTTTGTTCCTGTGGTGTAGGTACACCGACATTGCTTTTAGGGAGGGAGTTCCAGGATTTTGTCCCTGTGGTGTGGGTACACCCACAGTGCTGTTAGGAAGGGATTTCCAGGATTTTGTCCCTGTGGTGTAGATACACCCACAGAGCTGTTTTGGAGGGAGTTCCAGGATTTTGTCCCTGTGGTGTAGGTACACCGACAGTGCTGTTAGGGAGGGATTTCCAGGATTTTGTCCCTGTTCTGTAGGCACATCCACAGTGCTGTTAGGGAGGGAGTTCCAGGATTTTGTCTGTGTGGTGTTGGTACACCCACAGTGCTCTTAGGGAAGGAGTTCCAGATTTTGTCCCTTTGGTGTAGGTACACCTAAAGTGCTGTTTGGGAGGGATTCCAGGATTTTGTCCCTGTGATGTAGATACACCCACAGTGCTGTTAGGGAGGGAGTTGCAGGATTTTATCGCTGTGATGTAGGTACTCCCTCAGTGCTGTTAGGGAGGGAGTTGCAGGATTTTGTCCCTGTGGTGTACGTACACCCACAGCGCTGTTAGGGGGGGATTCCAGGATTTTGTCCCTGTGATGTGGGTGCACCCACAGTGCTGTTAGGGAGGGAGTTCCAGGATTTTGTCCCTGTCGTGTAGGTACACCCACAGAGCTGTTCGGGAGGGAGTTCCAGGGTTTTGTCCCTCTGGTGTAAGTACACCTACAGCGCTGTTAGAGAGGGATTTCCAGGTTTTTGTCCCTGTGGTGTAGGTACACCCACTGTGCTGTTAGGGTGGGAGTTCCATTATTTTGTCCCTCTAGTGTAGGTACACCCACAGTGCAGTTAGGGAGGGAGTTCCAGGATTTTGTCCCCTGTGGTGTAGGTACACCCGCAGTGCTGTTATGGAAGGAGTTCCAGGATTGTGTCACTGTGGTGTAGTACACCCAGAGTGCTGTTAGGGAGGGAGTTACAGGATTTTGTCCCTGTCGTGTAGGTACCCCCACAGTGCTTTTCGGGAGGGTGTTCCAGGATTTTGTCCCTGTGGTGTCGGTACATCCACAGTGCTGTTAGGGAGGGAGTTCCAGGATTTTGTCCCTTTAGTCTAGCTACACCCACAGTGCTGTTAGGGGGTGAGTTCCAGGATTTTGTCCCTGTGGTGTAGGTACACCGACAGTGCTGTTAGGGAGGGATTTCCAGTATTTTGTCCCTGTTCTGTAGGCACATCCACAGTGCTGTTAGGGAGGGAGTTCCAGGATTTTGTCTGTGTGGTGTTGGTACACCCACAGTGCTGTTTGGGAGGGAGTTCCAGGATTTTGTCCCTGTGGTGTAGGTACACCCACAGTGCTGTTAGGGAGGGATTCCAGGATTTTGTCCCTGTGATGTAGATACACCCACAGTGCTGTTAGGGAGGGAGTTGCAGGATTTTATCGCTGTGATGTAGGTACTCCCTCAGTGCTGTTAGGGAGGGAGTTGCAGGATTTTGTCCCTGTGGTGTACGTACACCCACAGCGCAGTTAGGGAGGGAGTTCCAGGATTTTGTCCCTGTCGTTTAGGTACACCCATAGCGCTATTAGGGAGGGAGTTCCAGGATTTTGTCCCTGTGGTGTAGTCGCCCTCACAGTGCTCTTATGGATGGAGTTCCAGGTTTTTGTCCCTGTGGTATAGGTACACCCACTGTGCTGTTAGGGTGGGATTTCCAGGATTTTGTCCCTCTAGTGTAGGTACACCCACAGTGCTGTTAGCGAGGGAGTTCAAGGATTTTGTCCCCTGTGGTGTAGGTACACCCACTGTGCTGTTATGGAATGAGTTCCAGGATTGTGTCACTGTGGTGTAGGTACACCCACAGTGCTGTTAGGGAGGGAGTTTCAGGATTTTGTCCCTGTCGTGTAGGTACACCCACAGTGCTGTTAGGGAGGGATTTCCAGGATTTTGTCCCTTTAGTCTAGCTACACCCACAGTGCTGTTTGGGGGTGAGTTCCAGGATTTTGTCCCTGTGGTGTAGGTACACCGACAGTGCTGTTAGGGAGGGATTTCCAGGATTTTGTCCCTGTTCTGTAGGCACATCCACAGTGCTGTTAGGGAGGGAGTTCCAGGATTTTGTCTGTGTGGTGTTGGTACACCCACAGTGCTCTTAGGGAAGGAGTTCCAGATTTTGTCCCTTTGGTGTAGGTACACCTAAAGTGCTGTTTGGGAGGGATTCCAGGATTTTGTCCCTGTGATGTAGATACACCCACAGTGCTGTTAGGGAGGGAGTTGCAGGATTTTATCGCTGTGATGTAGGTACTCCCTCAGTGCTGTTAGGGAGGGAGTTGCAGGATTTTGTCCCTGTGGTGTACGTACACCCACAGCGCTGTTAGGGGGGGATTCCAGGATTTTGTCCCTGTGATGTGGGTGCACCCACAGTGCTGTTAGGGAGGGAGTTCCAGGATTTTGTCCCTGTCGTGTAGGTACACCCACAGAGCTGTTCGGGAGGGAGTTCCAGGGTTTTGTCCCTCTGGTGTAAGTACACCTACAGCGCTGTTAGAGAGGGATTTCCAGGTTTTTGTCCCTGTGGTGTAGGTACACCCACTGTGCTGTTAGGGTGGGAGTTCCATTATTTTGTCCCTCTAGTGTAGGTACACCCACAGTGCAGTTAGGGAGGGAGTTCCAGGATTTTGTCCCCTGTGGTGTAGGTACACCCGCAGTGCTGTTATGGAAGGAGTTCCAGGATTGTGTCACTGTGGTGTAGGTACACCCAGAGTGCTGTTAGGGAGGGAGTTACAGGATTTTGTCCCTGTCGTGTAGGTACCCCCACAGTGCTTTTCGGGAGGGTGTTCCAGGATTTTGTCCCTGTGGTGTCGGTACATCCACAGTGCTGTTAGGGAGGGAGTTCCAGGATTTTGTCCCTTTAGTCTAGCTACACCCACAGTGCTGTTAGGGGGTGAGTTCCAGGATTTTGTCCCTGTGGTGTAGGTACACCGACAGTGCTGTTAGGGAGGGATTTCCAGTATTTTGTCCCTGTTCTGTAGGCACATCCACAGTGCTGTTAGGGAGGGAGTTCCAGGATTTTGTCTGTGTGGTGTTGGTACACCCACAGTGCTGTTTGGGAGGGAGTTCCAGGATTTTGTCCCTGTGGTGTAGGTACACCCACAGTGCTGTTAGGGAGGGATTCCAGGATTTTGTCCCTGTGATGTAGATACACCCACAGTGCTGTTAGGGAGGGAGTTGCAGGATTTTATCGCTGTGATGTAGGTACTCCCTCAGTGCTGTTAGGGAGGGAGTTGCAGGATTTTGTCCCTGTGGTGTACGTACACCCACAGCGCAGTTAGGGAGGGAGTTCCAGGATTTTGTCCCTGTCGTTTAGGTACACCCATAGCGCTATTAGGGAGGGAGTTCCAGGATTTTGTCCCTGTGGTGTAGTCGCCCTCACAGTGCTCTTATGGATGGAGTTCCAGGTTTTTGTCCCTGTGGTATAGGTACACCCACTGTGCTGTTAGGGTGGGATTTCCAGGATTTTGTCCCTCTAGTGTAGGTACACCCACAGTGCTGTTAGCGAGGGAGTTCAAGGATTTTGTCCCCTGTGGTGTAGGTACACCCACTGTGCTGTTATGGAATGAGTTCCAGGATTGTGTCACTGTTGTGTAGGTACACCCACAGTGCTGTTAGGGAGGGAGTTTCAGGATTTTGTCCCTGTCGTGTAGGTACACCCACAGTGCTGTTAGGGAGGGATTTCCAGGATTTTGTCCCTTTAGTCTAGCTACACCCACAGTGCTGTTTGGGGGTGAGTTCCAGGATTTTGTCCCTGTGGTGTAGGTACACCGACAGTGCTGTTAGGGAGGGATTTCCAGGATTTTGTCCCTGTTCTGTAGGCACATCCACAGTGCTGTTAGGGAGGGAGTTCCAGGATTTTGTCTGTGTGGTGTTGGTACACCCACAGTGCTCTTAGGGAAGGAGTTCCAGATTTTGTCCCTGTGGTGTAGGTACACCTAAAGTGCTGTTTGGGAGGGAGTTCCCGGATTTTGTCCCTGTGGTGTAGGTACACCCACAGTGCTGTTTGGGAGGGAGTTCCAGGATTTTGTCCTGTGGTGTAGGTTCACCCACAGTGCTGTTAGGGAGGGATTCCAGGATTTTGTCCCTGTGATGTAGGTACACCCACAGTGCTGTTAGGGAGTGTTTCCAGGATTTTGTTCCTGTGGTGTATGTACACCCACAGTGCTGTTAAGGAAGGAGTTCCAGGATTTTGTCCCTGTGGTGTAGGTTCACCCACAGCGCTGTTATGGAGGGAGTTCCAGGATTTTGTCCCTGTGGTGTAGGTACACCCACACTGCTGTTATGGAGCGAGTTCCAGGATTATGTCCCTGTGGTGTAGGTACACCCACACTGCTGTTAGGAGTGGAGTTCCAGGATTTTGTCCCTGTGGTGTCGGTACATCCACAGTGTTGTTAGGGAGCGAATTACAGGATTTTTTCCCTGTGATGTTGGTACACCGACAGTGCTGTTAGGTTGGGAGTTCCAGGATTTTGTCCCTGTTCTGTAGGTACACACACAGTGCTGTTAGGGATTGATTTGCTGAATTTTGTCCGTGTGGTGTAGGTACACCCACAGTGCTGTTTGGGAGGGAGCTCCAGGATTTTATCCCTGTGATGTAGGTACACCCACAGTGCTGTTAGGGAGGCAGTTGCAGGATTTTTTAGCTGTGATGTAGGTACATCCTCAGTGCTGTTAGGGAGGGAGTTGCAGGATTTTGTCCCTGTGGTGTAGGTACACCCACAGTGCTTTTGGGGAGGGAGTTCCAGGAAATTGTCCCTGTGGTGTAGGTACACCCACAGTGTTGTTAGGGAGGGAGTTCCAGGATTTTGTCCCTGTAGTGTCGGTACATCCACAGTGCTGTTAGGGAGGGAGTTCCAGGATTTTGTCCCTTTAGTCTAGCTACACCCACAGTGCTGTTAGGGGGTGAGTTCCAGGATTTTGTCCCTGTGGTGTAGGTACACCGACAGTGCTGTTAGGGAGGGATTTCCAGTATTTTGTCCCTGTTCTGTAGGCACATCCACAGTGCTGTTAGGGAGGGAGTTCCAGGATTTTGTCTGTGTGGTGTTGGTACACCCACAGTGCTGTTTGGGAGGGAGTTCCAGGATTTTGTCCCTGTGGTGTAGGTACACCCACAGTGCTGTTAGGGGGGGATTCCAGGATTTTGTCCCTGTGATGTAGATACACCCACAGTTCTGTTAGGGAGGGTGTTGCAGGATTTTATCGCTGTGATGTAGGTACTCCCTCAGTGCTGTTAGGGAGGGAGTTCCAGGATTTTGTCCCTGTCGTTTAGGTACACCCATAGCGCTATTAGGGAGGGAGTTCCAGGATTTTGTCCCTGTGGTGTAGTCGCCCTCACAGTGCTCTTATGGATGGAGTTCCAGGTTTTTGTCCCTGTGGTATAGGTACACCCACTGTGCTGTTAGGGTGGGATTTCCAGGATTTTGTCCCTCTAGTGTAGGTACACCCACAGTGCTGTTAGCGAGGGAGTTCAAGGATTTTGTCGCCTGTGGTGTAGGTACACCCACTGTGCTGTTATGGAATGAGTTCCAGGATTGTGTCACTGTGGTGTAGGTACACCCACAGTGCTGTTAGGGAGGGAGTTTCAGGATTTTGTCCCTGTCGTGTAGGTACACCCACAGTGCTGTTAGGGAGGGATTTCCAGGATTTTGTCCCTTTAGTCTAGCTACACCCACAGTGCTGTTTGGGGGTGAGTTCCAGGATTTTGTCCCTGTGGTGTAGGTACACTGACAGTGCTGTTAGGGAGGGATTTCCAGGATTTTGTCCCTGTTCTGTAGGCACATCCACAGTGCTGTTAGGGAGGGAGTTCCAGGATTTTGTCTGTGTGGTGTTGGTACACCCACAGTGCTCTTAGGGAAGGAGTTCCAGATTTTGTCCCTGTGGTGTAGGTACACCTAAAGTGCTGTTTGGGAGGGTGTTCCCGGATTTTGTCCCTGTGGTGTAGGTACACCCACAGTGCTGTTTGGGAGGGAGTTCCAGGATTTTGTCCTGTGGTGTAGGTTCACCCACAGTGCTGTTAGGGAGGGATTCCAGGATTTTGTCCCTGTGATGTAGGTACACCCACAGTGCTGTTAGGGAGTGTTTCCAGGATTTTGTTCCTGTGGTGTATGTACACCCACAGTGCTGTTAAGGAAGGAGTTCCAGGATTTTGTCCCTGTGGTGTAGGTTCACCCACAGCGCTGTTATGGAGGGAGTTCCAGGATTTTGTCCCTGTGGTGTAGGTACACCCACACTGCTGTTATGGAGGGAGTTCCAGGATTATGTCCCTGTGGTGTAGGTACACCGACAGTGCTGTTAGGGAGGGATTTCCAGTATTTTGTCCCTGTTCTGTAGGCACATCCACAGTGCTGTTAGGGAGGGAGTTCCAGGATTTTGTCTGTGTGGTGTTGGTACACCCACAGTGCTCTTAGGGAAGGAGTTCCAGATTTTGTCCCTGTGGTGTAGGTACACCTAAAGTGCTGTTTGGGAGGGTGTTCCCGGATTTTGTCCCTGTGGTGTAGGTACACCCACAGTGCTGTTTGGGAGGGAGTTCCAGGATTTTGTCCTGTGGTGTAGGTACACCCACAGTGCTGTTAGGGAGGGATTCCAGGATTTTGTCCCTGTGATGTAGGTACACCCACAGTGCTTTTAGGGAGTGTTTCCAGGATTTTGTTCCTGTGGTTTATGTACACCCACAGTGCTGTTAAGGAAGGAGTTCCAGGATTTTGTCCCTGTGGTGTAGGTACACCCACAGCGCTGTTATGGAGGGAGTTCCAGGATTTTGTCACTGTGGTGTAGGTACACCCACAGTGCTGTTATGGAGGGAGTTCCAGGATTATCTCCCTGTGGTGTAGGTACACCCACAGTGCTGTTAGGGGTGGAGTTCCAGGATTTTGTCCCTGTGGTGTCGGTACATCCATAGTGTTGTTAGGGAGCGAATTCCAGGATTTTTTCCCTGTGATGTTGGTACACCGACAGTGCTGTTAGGTTGGGAGTTCCAGGATTTTGTCCCTGTTCTGTAGGTACACACACAGTGCTGTTAGGGATTGATTTGCTGAATTTTGTCCGTGTGGTGTAGGTACACCCACAGTGCTGTTTGGGAGGGAGCTCCAGGATTTTATCCCTGTGATGTAGGTACACCCACAGTGCTGTTAGGGAGGGAGTTGCAGGATTTTATCGCTGTGGTGTAGGTACATCCTCAGTGCTGTTAGGGAGGGAGTTGCAGGATTTTGGCCCTGTGGTGTACGTACACCCACAGCCCTGTTAGGGAGGGATTCCAGTATTTTGTCCCTGTGATGTGGGTGCACCCACAGTGCTGTTAGGGAGGGAGTTAAAGGATTTTGTCCCTGTCGTGTAGGTACACCCACAGCGCTGTTCGGGAGGGAGTTCCAGGATTTTGTCCCTGTGGTGTAGTTGCCCTCACCGTGCTGTTAGGGAGGGAGTTCCAGGATTTTGTCCCGGTGGTGTAGGTACACCTACAGCGCTGTTAGGGAGGGAGTTCCAGGTTTTTGTCCCTGTGGTGTAGGTACACCCACTGTGCTTTTCGGGTGGGAGTTCCAGGATTTTGTCCCTGTAGTGTAGGTACACCCACAGTGCTGTTAGGGAGTGAGTTCCAGGATTTTGTCCCCTGTGGTGTAGGTTCACCCTCAGTGCTGTTTTGGAAGGAGTTCCAGGATTGTGTCACTGTGGTGTAGGTACACCCACAGTGCTGTTAGGGAGCGAGTTCCAGGATTTTGTCCCTGTCGTGTAGGTGCACCCACAATGCTGTTAGGGAGGGATTCCACGATTTTTGACCCAGCCACAATGAATGAACATCCGATCTATTTCCAAGTCAGGGTGCTGAGTGGCTTGGAGATGAACTTCCAGTTGGTTGGTGTTCCCATATGTCTGCTGCCCTCGTCCTTCTAGATGATGTTGGTGGTGTTGGTGGTTTTGGAAGGTGCTTGTCTAAGGAGGCTTGGTGAGTTCCTGCCAGGCACCTCATCGTTGTTTTGGACGATGGAGCACCCACAACCCTCTGGGCTGTAGAATTCCAACGATTCCCAGCCCTCCAGCGTGATGCAAGTTCAACTCATCTCAGAGCTGAATGATCGGCTCGCCACCGCCCCCCAAATGTTTCCTGAGACCTCATAGATTCGCTCCGCCAGGGGGAATGAACGCTCAGCGTTCACCCAAGTCATTCCCCTTGTGGGTTTCAATGGGATTTCGACCAAGGATCATTGGCAGTTGTGTCCTGATATTGATGCAGGCCACTGTTAACCCTTACCTCTCTTACAGATCAACCGCCGAAACCATCCCTATCGCTGAGCCGGCCTTTCGACACGTTTGTGCAAGGGGAGAACGTGTTTATCCAGTGCAATGCTTTTGGTTACTACCCAACCACCGCCTTCTACCTCTACAAGGGCGATGACGGTGATCCCATCGCCACGAAAGCCCCTGCGGCCAGAGGTGACTCCACCATCTTCTATTTCCCGAACATCCAGGTGGAGAAGGAAGGGAACTACAGCTGCAGCTACGAGACAGAAGTCTCGGGAAACCTGCACAGGTCTCCCAGGAGTGACACAGCCAGGCTCGTTGTGCAAGGTCAGCTCCGCATTCTGGACTCAGGCGGATTGGCGTGGTGCGAGGCGATCCCAGCCCCCCTCTCTCTCCCCTCTCTCCTCCCCCCCCACCTCTCTCTCTCCCCCACTCTCCCCTCTCTCTCTCTCCCGTCCCCCACTCTCTCTCTCTCCCGTCCCCCACTCTCTCTCCCGTCCCCCACTCTCTCTCTCCCCCCCCCACTCTCTCTCTCTCTCCCCTCCCCCACTCTCTCTCTCTCCCCTCCCCCACTCTCTCTCTCTCTCTCTCCCCTCGCCCACTCTCTCTCTCACTCCCCTCCCCCACTCTCTCTCTCTCTCTCCTCCCCCGCTCTCTCTCCCGTCCCCCACTCTCTCTCTCCCCTCCCCCACTCTCTCTCTCTCTCCCCTCCCCCACTCTCTCTCTCTCCCCTCCCCACTCTCTCTCTCTCCCCTCCCCCACTCTCTCTCTCTCTCCCCTCCCCCACTCTCTCTCTCCCCTCCCCCACTCTCTCTCCCGTCCCCCACTCTCTCTCTCCCGTCCCCCACTCTCTCTCTCCCCTCCCCCACTCTCTCCCCTCCCCCACTCTCTCTCTCTCCTCCCCCACTCTCTCTCTCTCCCGTCCCCCACTCTCTCTCTCCCCCCCCACTCTCTCTCTCTCCCCTCCCCCACTCTCTCTCTCTCAACTCCCCCACTCTCTCTCTCTCCCCTCCCCCACTCTCTCTCTCTCCCCCCCCACTCTCTCTCTCTCCCCTCCCCCACTCTCTCTCTCTCCCCTCCCCCACTCTCTCTCTCTCTCCCCTCCCCCACTCTCTCTCTCTCTCCCCTCCCCCACTCTCTCTCTCTCTCTCCTCCCCCGCTCTCTCTCCCGTCCCCCACACTCTCTCTCCCCTCCCCCACTCTCTCTCTCTCTCCCCTCCCCCACTCTCTCTCTCTCCCCTCCCCACTCTCTCTCTCTCCCCTCCCCCACTCTCTCTCTCTCTCCCGTCCCCCTCTCTCTCTCTCCCGTCCCCCACTCTCTCTCTCCCCTCCCCCACTCTCTCTCTCCCCTCCCCCACTCTCTCTCTCCCCTCCCCCACTCTCTCTCTCTCCCCTCCCCCACTCTCTCTCTCTCCTCCCCCACTCTCTCTCTCTCCCGTCCCCCACTCTCTCTCTCCCCCCCCACTCTCTCTCTCCCCTCCCCCACTCTCTCTCTCTCCCGTCCCCCACTCTCTCTCTCTCCCCCCCCACTCTCTCTCTCTCCCCTCCCCCAATCTCTCTCTCTCTCTCCCTCCCCCACTCTCTCTCTCTCCCCCTCCCCAATCTCTCTCTCTCCCCTCCCCCACTCTCTCTCTCTCTCCCCTCCCCCACTCTCTCTCTCCTCCCCCACTCTCTCTCTCTCCTCCCCCACTCTCTCTCTCTCCCCTCCCCCACTCTCTCTCTCTCCCCTCCCCAATCTCTCTCTCTCCCCTCCCCCACTCTCTCTCTCTCTCCCCTCCCCCACTCTCTCTCTCCTCCCCCACTCTCTCTCTCTCCTCCCCCACTCTCTTTCTCTCCCCCCCAACTTTCCCCATCCCCCCCACCCCGCCTCTCTCTCCTCCCCCGCTCTCTCTCTTCCCACCCCCACTCTCTCTCACCCCTCCCCCACTCTCTCTCACCCTCACTCTCTCCCTCCCCCACTTTCTCTCCCCTCCCCCACTTTCTCTCCCCTCCCCCACTCTCTCTCTCTCCCCGCCACCTCTCTCTCTCTCCCCTCTTCGCCTCTCTCTCTCTCCCCCTCCCCGCCTCTCTCTCTCCCCGCTTCTCCCTCTCCCCACCTCTCTCTCCCCCCTCTTCGCCTCTCTCTCTCTCCCCCTCCCCACCTCTCTCTCTCTCCGCCCCCACCTCTCTCTCTCTCCGCCCCCACCTCTCTCTCTCTCCCCCCACCTCTCGCTCTCTCTGCCCCCACCTCTCTCTCTCCCCCCCACCTCTCTCTCTGCCCCCACCTCTCTCTCTCCCCCCCACCTCTCTCTCTGCCCCCACCTCTCTCTCTCTCCCCCCCACCTCTCTCTCTCTCCCCCCACCTCTCTCTCTCTCTCCCACCTCTCTCTCTCTCCCCCCCACCTCTCTCTCTCTCCCTCCCACCTCTCTCTCTCTCTCCCACCTCTCTCTCTCTCCCCCCCACCTCTCTCTCTCTCCCTCCCACCTCTCTCTCTCTCTCCCACCTCTCTCTCTCTCCCCCCAACCTCTCTCTCTCCCCCCACCTCTCTCTCTCTCTCCCACCTCTCTCTCTCTCCCCCCCACCTCTCTCTCTCTCCCTCCCACCTCTCTCTCTCCCTCCCACCTCTCTCTCTCCCCCCCACCTCTCTCTCTCCCCCCACCTCTCTCTCTCTGCCCCCCACCTCTCGCTCTCTCCACCCCACCTCTCTCTCTCTCTCCCCCCAACCTCTCTCTCTCTCCCTCCCACCTCTCTCTCTCTCTCCCACCTCTCTCTCTCTCCCCCCCACCTCTCGCTCTCTCTGCCCCCACCTCTCTCTCTCCCCCCACCTCTCTCTCTCCGCCCCCACCTCTCTCTCTCTCTCTCTCTCTCCCTGCCCCCCCCCTCTCTCTCTCTCTCTCTCTCTCCCCGCCCCCCTCTCTCTCTCCCCCCGCAGGGGGGCCTGAAGTTTAATTGCATTGCTGTCCTCCGTTCGGGACAGAGCTGGAGCTGGTGCTCGGAGGCTGGGCACCCAGCTCACCTCAGCTGGAGTGGGGGTGGGTGGGGGGGTGGTGGAGGGATTGAACCCTTGTGTTAGCCCTCACCTGACTGCTCCAGCCAACTGGCCACCCTCGCAGTATCCCAGTTATTATGGCAACATGCATTACATGTGAGTTGTAGTTATGGAGAGCGCTCCAATTTTGTTCTTATCACATGGTTGGCCGGGAGTGTCTCCCACTCTTACATAGGCTGGAAGGATTTACATGTTGGTGCTCAACCAGTATCAGTGCGATGAAGGTGTGAACACATGCGGAGTGAGTCTTGAACCCACAGCTTCAGCAGCAGGGATGTTACGCATTGTATTATGATGGATGCAGTTGCTAAAAACTGAGATAAAAACAAAAAAACTGCGGATGCTGGAAATCCAAAACAAAAACAGAATTACCTGGAAAAACTCAGCAGGTCTGGCAGCATCGGCGGAGAAGAAAAGAGTTGACGTTTCGAGTCCTCACGACCCTTCGACAGAACTTGAGTTCGAGTCCAGGAAAGAATTGAAATATAAGCTGGTTTAAGGTGTGTGTGTGGGGGGTGGAGAGATAGAGAGACAGAGAGGTGGAGGGGGGGTGTGGTTGTAGGGACAAACAAGCAGTGACAGAAGCAAATCATCAAAAGATGTCAACGACAATAGTACAATAGAACACATAGGTGTTAAAATTAAAGTTGGTGATATTATCTAAACGAATGTGCTAATTAAGAATGGATGGTAGGGTACTCAAGGTATAGCTCTAGTGGGGTTTTTTTTTATATAATGGAAATAGGTGGGAAAAGGAAAATCTTTATAATTTATTGGGAAAAAAAAAGGGAAGGGGGAAACAGAAAGGGGGTGGGGATGGGGGAGGGAGCTTACGACCTAAAGTTGTTGAATTCAATATTCAGTCCGGAAGGCTGTAAAGTCCCTAGTCGGAAGATGAGGTGTTGTTCCTCCAGTTTGCGTTGGGCTTCACTGGAACAATGCAGCAAGCCAAGGACAGCCCACGTGTCTGTCCTTGGCTTGCTGCATTGTTCCAGTGAAGCCCAACGCAAACTGGAGGAACAACACCTCATCTTCCGACTAGGGACTTTACAGCCTTCCGGACTGAATATTGAATTCAACAACTTTAGGTCGTGAGCTCCCTCCCCCATCCCCACCCCCTTTCTGTTTCCCCCTTCCCTTTTTTTTTCCCAATAAATTATAAAGATTTTCCTTTTCCCACCTATTTCCATTATATAAAAAAAAAAACCCCGCTAGAGCTATACCTTGAGTACCCTACCATCCATTCTTAATTAGCACATTCGTTTAGATAATATCACCAACTTTAATTTTAACACCTATGTGTTCTATTGTACTATTGTCATTGACATCTTTTGATGAGCTGCTTCTATCACTGCTTGTTTGTCCCTACAACCACACCCCCGCCCCCCCGCTCCACCTCTTTGTCTCTCTATCTCTCCGCCCCCCACACACACACCTTAAACCAGCTTATATTTCAACTCTTTCTTGGACTCGAACGCAAGTTCTGTCGAAGGGTCATGAGGACTCGAAACGTCAACTCTTTTCTTCTCCGCCAATGCTGCCAGACCTGCTGAGTTTTTCCAGGTAATTCTGTTTTTGTGTTGCTAAAAACTGAGTTATTTAAAAATAAAAATCCCAGATGGAAACTTTAAAGAACTGTCATAACCTATAATTTTAAGTGCTACATTTGAGATGCGACTCTAAATTCAGGAATCAGGCTGCCCGTTCTTGAGAGGTTTTACGTTAAGCTAAATGAAACATTTTATTATTTTGCCCTAGTTAAATATATACACATGGCTGCAAATTGCTACAATCATAACTTTTAACAAACTCCCAAACTAATCTCCATTAAGGCAACAGCAACATAGACTTGACCAAACACCAGGCCAATTATTTTCACCTTACGGATTCTAAATGAGGTTCTGTTCACTTTGGTTCCTGTGGAGCCAGTTAGAGGCTGACAGCTGCTTTTCATCTCACATTGCCTCTGCTCTACACATGCACGAGACACTTGTCTTGTTATACTTAGCACAACCCATTGAATGCAAATTCTCATTGTATCCCCAGCCTCTTCTAACAATAAAACCCTTCTCATAGCACCAATTTTATTAGTAATGTAAACATATTGCTTGGTCTCTGCTAGCTAGGTGACAGATTTCACCCCACTTCTTGAATTCTGTTTTCAGAAGCACAAATGCACTCCACTGCTCTGTTTACATCTCAAAACTACTAGCACACATCAAAGCACCTAGACTAGCTGGCTTTAATCCAATTAAGACGCACCTTTATTTTAAAAGAAAAATATTTTCCAATAATGTTATGTGCATTAATAGCCTCGTGACAACTGCACCAGAATGTGCCCTTTTTATAAGATTCCTGCATTTATTGAGCATGCATAGAACCATAGAACACTACAGCACAGAAGACAGGCCAGTCAGCCCTTCTAGTCTGTGCACCGAAATATTATTCCGCTAATCCCATTGACCTGCACGCAGTCCATAACCCTCCAGACCTCTCCCATCCATGTATCCATCCAATTGATTCTTAAAACTTAAGAGTGAGCCCGCATTTACCACGTCAGATGGCAGCTCGTTCCACTCTCTCACCCTCGGGCTTTTAAGGGTCAACCACCTTGCCGTGGGTCTGGAGTTACATGTAGGCCAGGCCAGGTAAAGACAGCAGATTCCTTTCCCTAAAGGGCATTAGTGAACCAGATGGGCTTTCACAACAATCGACGATGGTTTCACAGTCGTCATCTGATTTTTTCACTGAACCCAGGTCCCCCAGACCGTTGCCCGGCGTCTCTGGATTACTAGCCCAGTGACAGTACCACTGCGGAGTGAGTTAGAGATTCAGGCTAATGTTCCGAGGGTAGGTGGCTTCAAATCCCACCAGGTAGCTGGTGGAAAATGGAATTAAATACCTGAAGCGGGATTATCAAGCTGTTCTCAGTAAGGGTGACCTCGAAACTAATCTTCCATTGCCCCGAAATACCATCTGGTTCACGAGTGTTCTCTCGGGAAGGAGATCTGGTACCCCCCACCCACCCCCCCACCCCACCCGATCTGGGTGACACGTCGCTCCAGATCGACAGCAGCGCGGTAGGAAAGAACGTAGGATGCGAAGCAGACACAAGGGGCGCGTGGAGCTAGGTTGAGTGAGCGGGGGTAGACATTTGGCAGGTGGAGTTATAATGTGGGAACATGTCAACTCGTCCACTTTTGGCAGGAAGGATAGGAGCTTACGTTCCTTAGCTGTCCTCTGAAGTTGCCAGGCAAGCTGTGCAGGTCAAGGGCGATTAGGGTCGGTTTGGCTTTGCCAACACGGGGCACATCCCATGAGAGGACAAAGCAATTCTGGCACAGATGTTCCCAATATAGGGTGCAACCTGGTCGCTCCACGCACGAGCGACAAGGAGTAGAGTCCGAGTTTGGGACGATAGTTTGAAATTAGCCTGACTAAGCTGTTCAGTGTCAATTAGAAGCAGGAATTGGTCATTCTGCCCCTCAAGCCTGCTCCCCCCATTCATTGAAATCCTGGCTGACCTGACTATGGCCTCAACTCCACATTCTGCCAATCTCTTGTAACCTTTGATGCCCTTGTTAGTCAAGAACCTATCCACCTCTGCCCTAAAAACATTCCTTGACCCAGCTTCCACTGCTCACTGGCGACGAGAGTTCCACCGACTCACAACCCTTCCGAGACAGGAGAAGAATGAATAAATTCTTCTCATCTCCGTCTTCAACAGGAAATCCCTTATTTTAAACGGTATTCCCTCGTTCTGGTTTCTCCCACACAAGGGAAGCAACCTTTCAGCCTCCCCACCCTATCAAAGAACCCCACCCCCCTCACCCCCCACCCCACCTTGGCCACCTCAGAATCTTATATGTTTCGATAAGATCACCTCTCATTCTTCTGAACTCCCAGCCCGTCCAACTGTTCCTCATAATATAACCATTACATCCCAAGAATCAGCCACCCCTGATGAATTTATATCTTAAACAAGGAGAGCAAAACTGTGTGCAC
This sequence comes from Carcharodon carcharias, assembly GCF_017639515.1. NCBI lineage: Eukaryota > Metazoa > Chordata > Chondrichthyes > Lamniformes > Lamnidae > Carcharodon > Carcharodon carcharias. The sequence continues at coordinate 29,392 of NW_024471160.1, forward strand.
AGCACTGTCGATGCGATCTAACCAATACACTGTAGGACTGTAGCAAAACATCCTTGGATTCTATTCCAATTACAATAAACAACAGCACTCCATTTGCCTTCCCAATCACTTGCTGTGCCCACATACTAACTTCTCCTGCTCCTGCACGCCCAGATCCCTCTGTACCTCACAGTTCTGGGACCTCTTCTCCATCTAGATAATATGTTGCTTTTCTATCTTGCCTGCCAAAGTGGACAAGTTGACATTATAACTCCACCTGCCAAATTTCTGCCCCTGCTCTCTCAACCTAGCTTCGTGCACCCCTTATGTCTGCTTCGCATCTTACCTTCCTTCTTACTGGTTGTCCCAGACGTTTCTGCCACCCTTTCCTGTTTGCGATACATAAATATCCGTCTGAAGTCACAGCCCCCCAGCCAGACAAATGGAGGCGGTGATGTGGAGGCTTTCCACCTCCGGTTGGTTCCAGAGTCATTTTGTGGACTGGCCTTCCAAAGGAGCCTCTCTCGACTTTAAAGCGAGTGGAACGAGAAGCGGTGTCGCATCTGACACCAGTTTCTGCCCTCTGCCTGCTGTTCGGTCCCAATTGGCGCAGAGCGGGTGACTCATGTG
>NW_024471160.1:37500-50000 GCF_017639515.1 Carcharodon carcharias
ATCTCCCAGTATCCACTCTCTCCAATTCCCTCAAGACCTTCTATGTTGCAATAAGGTCGCCCCTCGTTCTTCTAATTTTCCCATGGGTCTCCGCTTAACCATTATCCCCGGATAGTCATTAGCATAGTTGTAGACTGCAGGAGGGCAAAGCTCCTGGACCTAGTGGACCACATCCTAAGATCCTAAAGGGAATGACTGCAGAGGTAGTGGGTGGATTGGTTGGAATCTTGCAAAGGTCCCTGGATTCTGATAAGTTCCCAGCGGACCGGAAAGCTGGATGTGTATCACAACTTGAGACTTGCTGAAAGAAATATATTTTGTCGAAGCATTTCATCTTGCACTCAACAGGACAAGATGCCCTGAGGCTTGCAAGATGAAAAGAATCGATACGATGTCCTTTTCCAGCAACGTTCACGGAGTGTATCGCCAGACGGCTATTTGTGACACAACTAAGACAGAAATGAGGGAGGCTGAAAGCAGGGAGCTGCAGGCCAATTGGTCTAACAGCTGGGGAAATGCAAAATCCATTATTGAGTAGGTATGAGCAGGACATGGAGATATTCATAATGCAATCCGGGAGAATCAACAAGATTTTGCGAAAGGGAGATCGTTTTTTGAAAAATTAATTGGAGCACTTTAAGGATGGAACAAATAGGGCAGATAAAGGGGAACCAGTAGATGTGGTGTACTTGGATTTTGATAATGTGCCACATAAAGAGCATACTATAAAAGACCATGGGGCAGAGGGTGATTTATTAGCGTGGATAGGAGATTGGCTGACTAACAGGAAACAGGGAGTCTGGACAAATGGACTAATTTCTGGTTGTCAAACCATAACTCGTGGAGCGCCGCAGGGATCAGTGCTGGGGGCTCAGCTATTTACAATCTATATTAATGCCTTGGATGGAGGGACTGACTGCATTGCAGACAAAGCTGCTGAGGTTAAAAACACAGTGGTAGGAGCTCAAGTTGTAAGGGTGAAACGAAAAGTCTGCGAGGGTTAGTTGAGTGGGCAAGACATTGGCAAATGGAGTGCAAAGTACGGGTAAAAACTGTAATATCTGAAGTACCCCTTAAAAGTACAGTAGAAGGTTGGCTGTATCTTACTCCGGTGAAGTTGTTTTCTCAGGGTATTTTGGTACATAGGGTGTTGTTTCGATGCTTATTTATTCATGACAAGGTGCATTGGAAATGCTCACAAGTATTTAAGTGGAGTGAAAGTTTGTTTTGCTGCCTTGATCCAAAACACAGGTAAACCACCAATACACAAACACTGCTACAAGTACCCAATCCAAGATAAACAGCTCAGACAATTTAGGACCACATTCAGGGGAACGTAAAATGGGAGAGATTTTGCAGAATGCTACCATACAGAGGGAGCTTGGTATCCTAGTATGTGAACCACAAAATGTTAGCAGGCAGCTATAGCAAATAGGAAGTCAAATGGATTTTCAAAGAAAGATCATTTACAGGATATGAGCGTTGGTAGCTAGGCCAGCATTTATTGATCACCCCGAATTGCACACACTGCTGTTAGAGACGGAGTTCCAAGATTTTGACCCAGTGAAGGAACGGCCGATATATATCCAAGTCAGTATGGTGAGCGGCTTGGAGGGGGACTTCCAGGTGGTGGTGTTCCCCGTGTGTCTGTTGCCCTTGTCCTTCTAGATGGGTTTGGAAGCTGCTGCTTCAGGAGCCTTGGTGGATTCTTGCAGCGCAATCAGTCTAGTCAATCTTTGAACTGCTTCCAAAGCATGTGTATCCTTCCTTAAGCAAGGAAACCAAAATAGTGCTCTAGGTGCGGTCTTACCAGTGCCCTGTACAGCTGTGGCAAGACTTCCCCATGTTTAAACTCCAACCCCCTTGCAATAAAGGTGGACATTCCACATGCCATCTTAATTACTTGCATGCTGACTTTTTCGGATTCATATACCAGGACACCTAGATCCCCCTGCACCACAACATTCTGCTTTCCAATCTTCCTGTCAAAATTGGCCACTTCTCATTTTCCCACATTATATCCCACTGGCAAGTTTTTTACCCACTCTCTTCACCTATATATATATATAACCCTTTGCAGATTCTTTGTATCCTTCCACAACCTATTATGTTGATGGTTGGGGATTCAGCGATGGTAATGTCATTGAATGTCGAGGGGCGATGGTTAGATTCTCTCTTGTTGGTGATGGTCATTGTCTGGCATTTGTGTGGCACAGATGTTACTTGCCCTTTATTGCAAGGGGGAATGAGATATAAATGTCGGGAAGTTTTGGTGTAACAGGACAGGGCATTGGTGAGACCACACCTGGAGTACTGTGTACAGCTTTAGTCTCCTTACCTAAGGAGGGGTACACTTACGTTGGGAGCAGTGCAGAGAATTTTCACTAGGCTGGTTTCTGGGGTGAAAGCGTTGTCTTATGAGAAAAGTTGAGCACGTTGGGCCTACAATCATTGGGTTTTAGAAGAATGAGAGGTGATCTGTTTGATGCACATGGTATCCTGCGGGGGAATTGACAAGGTAGATACTGGGAGGCTTTTGCCTCTCAATTAACGGGTCTCCCATTTAAGCCGGAGGTGAGGAGGAATTGCTTCTCTCGGTTAGTCTCTGGAATTCTCTTCTCCAGAGGGCACTAGAGGCTGGCTGACTGAATATATCCAACGTTGAGTTAGACAGATTTTGGGATGGCAAGGGAATCAATCATCATTAGGGGAGGGGGGGAGGTGGGGGGAGGGGTGGGGGGGGGCAGGGGGTGGGGTGGTGTGTAGGGGAACAGGCAAGAAAATGGAGTTAAGGCCACGAGCAGATCAGCCGTGAAGTAGGCTCGATGGACCGAATGGCCTGCTCTGTTTCTAGTTCTCGCCTCCTTGACGATGGGCTCGAGGGTGAAACGAGCAGACGCATGGAAGATGGGATCGAATTTGGAGAAGTGTTAGGTGCCGTGGTTGGGAAGGACTTACATAGGAAGACAATATACGATGAATTGTATGAGTCTGAGCACCTGGTGGGACGATACATCTTGTTGGTCAAATTCACAAACCTTTAAAGGTGGCACGTTGTGTTGATAGAACGATTGAAAGGAAATATGGGTCACGTAAGAACATAGGTAATAGGGCAGGAGGAGGCCATTCTGTCCCTTGAGCTTGTTCCGTCGTTCAACTAGGTCATGGCTAGATACCATTCTACCTGAACGCAGTTTTCCCACATTAACCCCATATCCTTTCATGTCATTGGTACCTGTACATCTATCAACCTCTGTCTTGAACATACTCGATGACTGAGCTCCCACAGCCTTCTGGGGTAGAGAATTCCAATCGTTTGCCCCCCCCCCCCACCCTGAGTGAAAAGATTCATCTACATCTCAATCCTAATGGCCAGCCCCTTGTTCTGAGACTGTGTCCCCTGGTTCTAGACACCCGCCCTCCCTAGCCAAGAGGGAATCATCCTTCCTGCATCATTGAATGTGTTCATGGTGTTAGTATAGTGTGTTAATCTGCTATTACCACATTCTGCTATCTTGCCTTTACACCGCTATCAGCACCTTCTTTAGTTTTTAACACTCCCTTTGTATTGCACCCATGACATCTTTATCAATATGTCCTGAGCTCCCCCTTGATCCCTGTAAGAATGTTGGGTACTTCAATGAGACCATTCTCACTCGTCTAAACCTTATGGAGTACATGCGCCGTCTCCTCAATCCCTCCTCACAAGGCAATCCCGCCATCCCAGGAATTCGTCTGGTAGCCCCTCGGCTGCACTCCCTCGATGGCAATTATATCCTTCGTCAGAAGTGTTTAGATGAGCATTTGAAAGGCCATAGCATACAGGGCTGTGGGTCAGGTGCTGAAAAACGGGGTTAGAATAGTTAGGTGTGTGATGGCTGGCGTGGAGACGATGGGCTGAAGGACCTGCTTCTGTGCTGCATAACTCTATGATAAGGAGGCCAAAGCTATACGCAATACTCCAGGTGTGGTCAAGTCAAGACACAATGGTGTCTCCGCACAATTGCAGCAAAACATCTTCACTCCTGCAAACTGCAACTTGTGATAAAGACCAACATGCCATTTCCCTTACAAAAACAGAATTACCTGGAAAAACTCAGCAGGTCTGGCAGCATCGGCGGAGAAGAAAAGAGTTGACGTTTCGAGTCCTCATGGCCCTTCGACAGAACTTGAGTTCGAGTCCAAGAAAGAGTTGAAATATAAGCTGGTTTAAGGTGTTGGGGGGGAGGCGGTGGGGGTGGAGAGAGAGAGAGAGAAGTGGAGGGGGTTGGTGTGGTTGTAGTCAAAAGCAGTGATAGAAGCAGATCATCAAAAGATGTCACAAACAACAGGACAAAAGAACACATAGGTGTTAAAGTTGGTGATATTATCTAAACGAATGTGCTAATTAAGAATGGATGGTAGGGCACTCAAGGTATAGCTCTATTGGGGGTGGGGAGAGCATAAATTTCCCTTCCTAAGTCCCCTTACTTGCACCATACTTCCTGTAATACAGTGACCAGAACTGTCTCCAGTACTCTAGTTGCGGTATAACTCGTGTCCCCCCACCACCGCCCCCCACCCCCCACCGCCCCACACACACACACACAACCTCTGTATCAGGGATAAGGTGAAAAAGGACAGATTTTTGAATTCACCTCAGTCAGAACTGTCCATCCCGTGAACATTTCAAGCAACCGCACTGCTGGAGTTACATGTCGGCCAAACCAAAGTGCATGTCCTTCCTTGAAGGCTATTAGGATTTTGCCACAATTGCTGATAGATGGTTAACAGTAGCAAGGCCAGCTTTATAACTGCAGATTTATCAATTGACTATCAATCCCCAGCGGCTGCTGTGGTTTGAGTTGAACCCATGTCCACCAGTGCATAAGCCTGGGCTTTTTGGGATTGCGAACCCAGTGATATTACCATTAGGGCCACCATCTCCCCAGAGCGCTAATTTCTAACTTGTTCCCTCTCTTGCAGATGATGTGGAGCTCCGCCTAGTCAACGGGGAGAACGACTGCTCGGGGACCGTTCAGGTGTACTACAACCACACCTGGGGTTCGGTGTGTGGCGAGTTCTGGGGCATCACTGACGTCCAGGTGGTCTGCAGGCAGCTCGGCTGCGGCTTCGCCAAGGGCCAAATGGATGCTTCGCAGTTCGCTGACATCCAGAAACCCATTTGGCTCAGCACGGTCCGGTGCAGCGGCGCCGAGTCCCACCTGTGGGTCTGCCCAGCAAGAGCCTGGATCAGCGGGATCAGCTGCGATCGCTTGAATGGGGCTACCGCCACTTGCTCTGGTACTGACCTCGCGCACAAGGGTCTTTTTTCTCTTTGCCTTTTCCTGCTCCCAGTGTTAAAACGAATCGAGCATATACACACATATAACACTCCCAGTACAGCGACGCCTTCTTAGTTCCTACCTACTGGTCACTGTCAAGAGACCTCAGGAACCATGCAGAGCATTGGAAATTAGAATTCCCCCAAAAGTTACTCATGCTACAAATTCCACAAACAAATAAAAACAACTTACAAACTACATTTCAACAAAACGGGAGTACAGGAGCGATTGCATTCATCCATCCAGCATCATTTTATGTACAGTCATAGTCAGCCACTGTAGATGCTTATGTACATAGGTAAGCAGTGTTATTCAGTTCCTCCACAAGCCACTCGCCTTGGAATGACATTGGCTGTCCCCTTCATTTGTCTCCGGGTCCAAACCCTGGACTTTCCTCCCTCACCGCACTGTGGGAGTGTACCTACGCCCACCCCAGCAAGAGGCTCCCGAAGGCAGCTCACCAGCACCTTCTCAAGGGCTGTTAGGGATGGGTGACAAACACTTTGGCCCAGCCAGTGACAGAGCTGGGGTCTGGGGACGGGGTGTTGAGGTGGGGGGGGGGTCAGTTTTCAGGCAATAGGAATTGGTCAACATCTACGAGGGAGACGTGGAGATATCTCTCCGGTGTTAGAGAGGGAGACGGACGATATGCAATATGCATGGGGAGAATGACCAAGTCCCGGAGAGATCAGAGAATCATGGAATCTCACACAGTGCAGAAGAGGCCCTTTGGCCCATCGAGTCCGCACCGACAGGTGAGAAACACCTGGCCGACCTACCTAATCCCATTGACCAGCGCTTGGCCCCATAGCCTTGAATGTTATGAGGTGCCAAGTGCTCATCCAGGTTCTTTTTAAGCGATGTGAGGCTAACCCACCTCCACCAACCTCCCAGGCAGCGCATTCCAGACCCTCACCACCCTTGGGGTAAAAAAATTTTCCTCACATCCCCCCCTAAACCTCCTGCCCCTCACCTTGAACTTATGCCCCCTCGTAACTGACCCTTCAACTAAGGAGAATAGCTGCTCCCTACCCACCCTGTCCATGCCTCTCATAATCTTGTACACCTCGATCAGGTCTCCCCTCAGTCTTCTCTGCTCCAACGAAAACAACCCAAGTCTATCCGACCTCCCTTTGTAACTTAAATGTTTCATCCCAGGCAAACATCCTGGTGAATCTCCTCTGCACCCCCTCCAGCGCAATCACATCCTTCCTATAATGTGGCGACCAGAACTGTACACAGTACTCCAGCTGTGGCCTCACCAAGGTCCTGTACAACTCCCAACATGACCTCCCTACTGTTGTAATCTATGCCTCGATTGATAAAGGCCCATATTTCTTTTTTGCACCACCCCCACTAACGTGCCCCTCCGCTTTCAGAGATCTATGGACGCACACGCCGAGGTCCCTTTGTTCCTCTGAACTCCCTAGTGTCGTGCCGTTCATTGAATACTTCCTTGTCAAATTACTCCTTCCAAAGTGTATCACCTCACACTTTTCAGGGTTAAATTCCATCTGCCACATGTCTGCCTGAGATGTTGGCGTAGTGATAATATCAGTGAACCAGTGATGCTGGGGCCTAAGGATAATGTGCAAGGGACACGGGTTATACAGACAGACCCTCAGCCCCCACCCCAAGTTAAGCATGGGGGAGGCTAAGGAGTCAACCCTACATGAACTATCTCGACCATTCCAAGCAATTGAACCCAGGCAGTTGGCGGCCCTAATGCACCGCTCACTAGTCACGTGACCAGTTGAGTTAAGCGATGTAGAGGGTAGGCAAGCTTTGGGGAGTCACGAGGTGAGCTACTCGCCGCCGAATTCCCAGCCTCTGACCTGCTCCTGTAGGCACAGGAACATAGGGGTACAGGAACAGGAGTGGGCTCTTCAGCCCATCGAGCCTGTTCCTGCGATGTGCCGGCCCTGGAGATGGTCCAGAGGAGGTTCACGAGAACGATCCCAGGAATGAAAGGCTTAACATATGAGGAACGTTTGAGGACTCTGGGTCTATACTCAATGGAGTTTAGAAGGATAAGGGGGGATCTGATTGAAACTTACAGAATACTGAAAGGCCTGGATAGAGTGGAGGTGGGGAAGATGTTTCCATTAGTAGGAGAGACTAGGACCCGAAGGCACAGCCTCAGAGTAAAGGGAAGACCTTTTAGAACAGAGATGAGGAGAAACTTCTTTAGCCAGAGACTGGTGAATCTATGGAATTCATTGCCACAGAAGGCTGTGGAGGCCAGGTCATTGAGTGTATTTAAGAGCGAGATAGATAGGTTCTTGATTGGTAAGGGGGGTCAAAGGTCATGGGGAAAAGGTGGGAGAATGGGGTTGAAAAACCTATCAGGCATGATCGAATGTCGGAGCAGGCTCGATGGGCCGAATGGCCTAATTTCTGCTCCTATGTCTTATGTCCATCATTGAATTATCTCATGGCTGATCATGTACCTCTCCGCCACTTTCCCACACTATCTTCATATCCATCGATGCCATTAGTCTCCAGATGTTCGCACTTGATCCTGGCCAACGTTTGAGCTTCCACAACCCTCTTAGCTGGGAATCCCAAAGATTCACCCCCCCCCACCCCATCTGAGTGAAGAAATCCCTCCTCACCCCAGCCTTAACAGACCTGCCCATTACCCTGAGATTCTGTCCCCCACCCCCCCCCCCCACCAGTTCTAGGCTCACTAGCTAGAGTGAGCAACCAACCTTCATCCACCCTGTCACGGTCTGTAAGATTTTCATAGATTTGAGTGAGGCTACCAGGGAATACGGACCCTGTCCCCCCAGTCTCTCCTCAGAAGAAATCCCACCAACCCAGCGATTAACCTGGTGTACCTCTGTTGTGCAGTGGGGTGGGGATGGGGTTCTGCTCAGTTTCTGGTCAATGGGGACCACCCTCACCCCCAGGATGTTGATAGTTGGTAATCCAGCGATGGTAATGGTATTGAATGCCAAGGGGAGATGGTTAGATTCGCTCTTGTTGGAGATGGTCATTGCCTGGCATTTGTGTGGCCTGAAGGTTACTTGCCACTGGTCAGCCCAAGCCTGAAAGTTGTCCAAATTCGGATGCATATCGGCAAAGGGGTTTGGGGTTAGAAAACTGAGGTGCTATTTTCTCACTTGCATGGCCAAGAAATGGTGCAATTCTCCCATCTAAGACCTCTTGGACACCTTAGTAACGTTCCTCTGCACTGGATGATGCGAGGAGCTAGCACATGGTGATTCTTTGGAAACTCAATCAGTGCGCACGTTCAAGAGAGAGGTCAATGGGTTTCTGGAGACTCATGGCGTCAAGGGATATGGAGGTAGCGTGGGAAAGTGGCAGAGAGGTCGATGACCTGCCATAAGACCATAAGACGTAGGAGCAGAAATTGGGCCATTCTGCCCATCGAGTCTGCTCCGCCATTCAATCATGGCTGATAGGTTTCTCAACCCCATTCTCCCACCTTCTCCCCGTAACCTTTGATCCCCTTACCAATCAAGAACCTATCTATCTCGCTCTTAAATACACTCAATGACCCGGCCTCCACAGCCTTCTGTGACAATGAATTCCATAGATTCACCACTCTCTGGCTAAAGAAGTTTCTCCTCATCTCTGTTCTAAAAGGTCTTCCCTTTACTCTGAGGCTGTGCCCTCGGGTCCTAGTCTCTCCTACTCATGGAAACATCTTCCCCACGTCCACTCTATCCAGGCCTTTCAGTATTCTGTAAGTTTCAATCAGATCCCCCCCTCATTCTTCTAAACTCCATCGAGTATAGACCCAGAGTCCTCAAACGTTCCTCATATGTTTAGCCTTTCATTCCTGGGATCGTTCTCGTGTGTGAACCTCCTCTGGACCCTCTCCAGGGCCAGCACATCCTTCCTGAGATACGGGGCCCAAAATTGCTCACAATGTTCCAAATGTGGTCTGACCGGTCGAGTTAGTTCATGCGGAACACGCAGAATGTCCGATTAGCAGATGAAAGACTCTCCGCCAGCGTGGCAAGAAAGGCCTCAAGCGGTCAAAAGCGAGTCTTTTAGAAGAAACCAAGTCTTATTTTCTGTCACCACAGCTGAGCCACCACCACCGACGTTGGCAGTATCTGGAAATGGTCTATTTTTCAAGGACGATACCATCAAGTTTGTGTGTGGGGCTCCTTCCCTGTACAAGGGTGCGAAGATGGCCCTCTACAAAATGGGCGAAGAGGCGCCAATCCTAACGGACGTGATCTCCTCCAGTCAGGGCAACGTGAAGTTCGATCTCGAGCACATTAACAGGAGCCACGAGGGGACCTATTGGTGCAACTACCAGCTGGAGGTGGCAGAGCTTGTTTTTAAGTCCGAGGACAGCGAGTCGGTGGAGATCACAGTCGTAGGTAAGGCCGCTTTCAGGCAATCATCCTCCCTTCACGGCACGCGATACACGTGACTTGATTCCCGCTTTATTTCGCAACGGAGTCGGCATAAATAGTCTAAAAAGCAAAATCCTGCAGGTGCTGGAGATCCGAGGCCAAAACAGAAAATGCTGGACAGAACACTCAGCAGGTCTGACAGCATCGGTGGCGAGGAAGACAGAGTTAACCTTTCAACCCAGTATCCTGCTCGAAACGTTAACTCCTTTCTCTCTACCGACGCCGTTAGGCCTGTTGAGTTTTTGTCCGGCGCTTTCCGTTTTGCGTTGCAATATGTATAGTCGTTTGGTGGTCTGGAACACAGGCTGTTGCTGTAAAAAAAGAGACATGTCGAAGCTTTGTACTTTGCACACGCTTCGCAAGAACGCCAATACAAGGTTGGGGGGGTGGAAACAACAATTCATACTGCATGTGAAGAGTGTGCTGACTGGTTGGCAAGTGGGGCTCTGATTGGTAGAGAGGCGTTGCCATGGAGGGTGCTCCAGCGATGGTGACTGACAGTTAATTGTCAAGTGTTGCTTGAAATTTAATCCAGGCAGCTTGATCCTGATTGGTCAAGGCAACGCCCGAGGAATGAGTCAGCGAATGGCTGTCACTTATTTCGTTCGGCTTTGTTTGCCTGGGGTACTAGTGCTCCAAATTCGCTCGTAGAGGTGCCGTGTAAAGAATACAATTCGTCTGCCACCCTTGGATTTGTCTGCAATGGGCTGTGGAACATGCCAAGTGGTACAGACCTCAGATGACTCTTCTCATGTGCGTTTGGAACGTCAATGTTGCTGTGTCTCTTTAACCCCACTCAACAGAAAATGCCAAACTTCGGCTTGCGGACGGACCCACCTCCTGTTCCGGGAGAGTGGAGGCTTTCTACAACGGCACCTGGGGGACCATCTGTGATTTCGGGTGGGACATCGTCGACGCCCAGGTTGTGTGCCACCAGGTGGGCTGTGGTTTTGGCCAGTCAGCCACTCCTGGTGGCCACTTCGGAGAAGGAACAGGCCCGACCTTGCTGGAGAACGTCCGCTGTAATGGCACGGAAAGGTTCCTGTGGTCCTGCCCATCACAGATAATCATGCCCCGCACCTGTCGCCAGAATAATGACGCCGGCGTGATCTGTTCAGGTAAGGATTTGGTCGGACGATGTCCTTCTGTTGAATCAGAAGTGTCGACAAGGCGAGCAACACCCCCCCACCACCCCCCCCCCACCCCACCGTGGATGCTGGGAAATCTGAACCAAAATCGGCAAATGCTGGGAAATAATAATAACCACAAAATCTCAGCTGGCGGGAGAGACGGAGTTAACATTTCGAGTCGGTGTGAATCTCCTTCGTAGCCGGAGAGAAGCAGAAATGCAATGGATTTAACGCTGTGGGAGAGGGGTGCGGCAAGTGGAGAGAGATTGAAGGTCAGGGATAGGTGGGAGCTCACGAGAGATTGATAAAGACGTCATGGGCACAATACAAAGAGAGCGTTCAAGACTAAAGAAGGTGCTAATGGCGGCGTAAAGGCAAGATAGCAGAATGTGGCAACAGTGGGTTAACACGTTCTACTAACGCTATTAACATATGCAATGCAAAGGGAGTGTTACGGGTAGTGGTAAAGGCTAAAGGAGGTGCCGACAGTGGCATAAAGGTAAGGAGGCAGAATGTCTTAATGGTGTGAATGTAATGTGTTAATCTGCTATTAACACATTCTGCTATCTTAAATTTATTCCACTATCAGCATCTTCGATAGCCTTTAACACTCCCTTTCTATTGGGTCTATAGCATCTTTGTCACTCTCTGCTTAGCCCCCGCCTATCCCTGACTTCTATTTTGCTCTAGCTGCTGCACCCGCTCTTCAATAGTGTAAAAAACCATCACATTTCTACTTCTATTTAGCTCCGAAGATGAGGCATGCGGACTGAAAATGTTAACTCTGTTTCTCTCTCCACAGATGCTGCCAGACCTGCTGAGTTTCTCCAGCATTTTCTGTATCTGTTGCCAGACTACACTTCGGTTCAATGTCAGTGATCCCTTTTCCATATGGTTCAGTACATGGGAACGCCACCAACTGGACGTTCCCCTCCAAGCCTCTCACCACCCTGACTTGGAAATATATCGGCCGTTCCTTCACTGTCGCTGGGTCAAAATCCTGGAACTCCCTCCCTAACAGCGCTGTGGGTGTACCTACACCACAGGGACAGAATCCTGGAACTCCCTCCCTAACAGCACTGTGAGTGTACCTACACCTCAGGGACAAAAACCTGGAACTCCCTCCCTAACAGCGCTGTGGGTGTACCTACACCACAGGGACAAAATCCTGGAACTCCCTCCCTAACAGCACTGTGAGTGTACCTACACCTCAGGGACAAAAACCTGGAACTCCCTCCCTAACAGCGCTGTGGGTGTACCTACACCACAGGGACAAAATCCTGGAACTCCCTCCCTAACAGCACTGTGGGTGTACCTACACCACAGGTACAAAACCCTGGAACTCCCTCCCTAACAGCGCTGTGGGTGTACCTACACCACAGGGACAAAATCCTGGAACTCCCTCCCTAACAGCACTGTGGGTGTACCTACACCACAGGTACAAAACCCTGGAACTCCCTCCCTAACAGCGCTGTGGGTGTACCTACACCACAGGGACAAAATCCTGGAACTCCCTCCCTAACAGCGCTGTGGGTGTACCTACACCACAGGGACTTCAAGAATGGGGCTCAACACCACCTTCCCAAGGTGGGGGGCGGGGGCAACTCGGGATGGGCTATATAAATGCTGGACCCAGCCAGGGAAGCCAC
>NW_024471161.1:0-80392 GCF_017639515.1 Carcharodon carcharias
CCGCTCCCTCTCTCCCCCTCGCTCCCTCTCCCCCTCGCTCCCTCTCCCCCTCACTCCCTCTCCCCCTCGCTCCCTCTCCCCCTCGCTCCCTCTCCCCCTCTGTCCCTCTCCCCCTCGCTCCCTCTCCCCCTCACTCCCTCGCTCCCTCTTGCCCTCCCTCCCCCTCCCTCCAGCAGCACCTTCAATGTTGAAGATTTTTGACTGCAGCTTTTCCTGGATTGTTTTCAGGGCGTCGAAGTTTTCGATGGAGAAAACGGTGTCGTTAGTGGAGTTCGAGGCGATAATCTCCAACTCTCGCCGTCCATCTGCTGTTCGAAAGTCAGGACCCACCTGATATGGCAGCGAGGCAGTGTGAGGGGAGGTGGGGGTGAAGCAGGGTGATGGAGGGTCAGGGGGGTTGATAATGGTTGTGGGGGTGAAGGGGGGTGAGGGGGAATGGGTGATGGGGTGGGGGTGAAGGGGTTGAGGGGGATGTGGGGAGAAGGGAGTTGGGGGTGGGGCATGGAGGATAGCGAAGGCAAGAGGAGATCAAGGTCAGTGATTGGCCAATGGATTTGTTCACAATGAAGCAAAGGCTGTCACAACAGCAAAAAATGCAGCCTCTGGCCAAACACTCACCCCGACACACTCACACTCACACTCACCCCGACACACTCACACTCACCCCGACACACTCACACTCACCCCGACACACTCACACTCACACTCACCCCGACACACTCACACTCACCCCGACACACTCACACTCACCCCGACACACTCACACTCACCCCGACACACTCACACTCACCCCGACACACTCACACTCACACTCACCCCGACACACTCACACTCACACTCACCCCGACACACTCACACTCACCCCGACACACTCACACTCACCCCGACACACTCACACTCACACTCACCCCGACACACTCACACTCACACTCACCCCGACACACTCACACTCACACTCACCCCGACACACTCACACTCACCCCGACACACTCACACTCACACTCACCCCGACACACTCACCCCGACACACTCACACTCACACTCACACTCACCCCGACACACTCACACTCACCCCGACACACTCACACTCACACTCACACTCACCCCGACACACTCACACTCACCCCGACACACTCACACTCACACTCACCCCGACACACTCACACTCACCCCGACACACTCACACTCACACTCACCCCGACACACTCACACTCACCCCGACACACTCACACTCACACTCACCCCGACACACTCACACTCACACTCACCCCGACACACTCACACTCACCCCGACACACTCACACTCACACTCACCCCGACACACTCACACTCACCCCGACACACTCACACTCACACTCACCCCGACACACTCACACTCACCCCGACACACTCACACTCACCCCGACACACTCACACTCACCCCGACACACTCACACTCACACTCACCCCGACACACTCACACTCACCCCGACACACTCACACTCACCCCGACACACTCACACTCACACTCAATCCGACACACTCACACTCAACCCGACTCACTCACACACTCACACTCACCCCGACTCACTCACACTCACCCCGACACACTCACACTCACCCCGACACACTCACACTCAACCCGAATCACTCACACTCACCCCGACACACTCACACTCACACTCACCCCGACACACTCACACTCAACCCGACTCACTCACACACTCACACTCACCCCGACACACTCACACTCACACTCACCCCGACACACTCACACTCACCCCGACACACTCACACTCACCCCGACACACTCACACTCACACTCACCCCAACACACTCACACTCACCCCGACATACTCACACTCACACTCACCCCAACACACTCACACTCACCCCGACACACTCACACTCACACTCACCCCGACTCACTCTCACAGTCACACTCACCCCGACACACTCACACACTCACACTCACCCCGACACACTCACACACTCACACTCACCCCGACTCACTCACACACTCACACTCACCCCGCCACACTCACACACTCACACTCACCCCGACTCACTCACACACTCACACTCACCCCGACTCACTCACACACTCACACTCACCCCGACTCACTCTCACAGTCACACTCACCCCGACTCACTCACACACTCACACTCACCCCGACTCACTCTCACAGTCACACTCACCCCGACTCACTCTCACAGTCACACTCACCCCGACTCACTCACACACTCACACTCACCCCGACTCACTCACACACTCACACTCACCCCGACTCACTCACACACTCACACACTCACACTCACCCTGACTCACTCACACACTCACACTCACCCCGACTCACACACACTCACACTCACCCCGACTCACTCTCACAGTCACACTCACCCCAACTCACTCACACACTCACACTCACCCCGACTCACTCACACACTCACACTCACCCCAACTCACTCACACACTCACACACTCACACTCACCCCGACTCACTCACACTCACACTCACCCCGACACACTCACACTCACCCCGACACACTCACACTCACCCCGACTCACTCACACACTCACACTCACCCCGACACACTCACACTCACACACTCACACTCACCCCGACTCACTCTCACAGTCACACTCACCCCGACACACTCACACTCACACACTCACCCCGACTCACTCACACACTCACACTCACCCCGACTCATTCGCACACTCACACTCACCCCGACTCACTCACACACTCACACTCACACTCACCCGACTCACTCACACACTCACACTCACCCCGACTCATTCACACACTCACACTCACCCCGACTCACTCACACACTCACACACTCACACTCACCCCGACTCATTTACACACTCACACTCACCCCGAATCACTCACACACTCACACTCACACTCACCCCGACTCACTCACACACTCACACACTCACACTCACCCCGACTCATTTACACACTCACACTCACACTCACCCCGACTCACTCACACACTCACACTCACCCCGACTCACTCACACACTCACACTCACCCCGACTCACTCACTCACTCACACTCACCCCGACTCATTCACACACTCACACTCACCCCGACTCATTCACACACTCACACTCACCCCGACTCACTCACACACTCACACACTCACACTCACCCCTACTCACTCTCACACTCACACTCACCCCGGCTCACTCACACACTCACACTCACCCCGGCTCACACACACTCACACTCACCCCGACTCACTCACACACTCACACTCACCCATACACACTCACCCGGACACACTCACCCCGACTCACTCACACACTCACACTCACCCCGACTCATTCACACACTCACACTCACCCCGACTCACTCACACACTCACACTCACCCCGACTCATTCACACACTCACACTCACCCCGACTCACTCACACACTCACACACTCACACTCACCCCGACTCATTTACACACTCACACTCACCCCGACTCACACACACTCACACTCACCCCGACTCACTCACACACTCACACTCACCCCGACTCATTCACACACTCACACTCACCCCGACTCATTTACACACTCACACTCACCCCGACTCACTCACACACTCACACACTCACACTCACCCCGACTCATTCACACACTCACACTCACCCCGACTCACTCACACGCTCACACACTCACAATCACCCCGACTCATTTACACACTCACACTCACACTCACCCCGACTCACTCACACACTCACACTCACCCCGACTCACTCACACACTCACACTCACACTCACCCCGACTCACTCACTCACTCACACTCACCCCGACTCATTCACACACTCACACTCACCCCGACTCACTCACACACTCACACACTCACACTCACCCCGACTCACTCACACACTCACACTCACCCCGGCTCACACACACTCACACTCACCCCGACTCACTCACACACTCACACACTCACACTCACCCCGACTCATTCACACTCTCACACTCACCCCGACTCACACACAGACTCACACTCACCCATACACACTCACCCGGACACACTCACCCCGACTCACTCACACACTCACACTCACCCCGACTCATTCACACACTCACACTCACCCCGACTCACTCACACACTCACACTCACCCCGACTCATTCACACACTCACACTCAGCCCGACTCACTCACACACTCACACTCACCCCGACTCATTCACACACTCACACTCACCCCGACTCACTCACACACTCACACTCACCCCGACTCATTCACACACTCACACTCACCCCGACTCATTCACACACTCACACTCACCCCGACTCACTCACACACTCACACACTCACACTCACCCCGACTCATTCACACACTCACACTCACCCTGACTCACTCACACACTCACACTCACCCCAGCTCACACACACTCACACTCACCCCGACTCATTCACACACTCACACTCACCCCGACTCATTCACACACTCACACTCACCCCGACTCACTCACACACTCACACTCACCCCGACTCACTCACACACTCACACACTCACACTCACCCCGACTCATTCACACACTCACACTCACCCCGACTCACTCACACACTCACACACTCACACACTCACCCCGACTCACTCACACACTCACACTCACCCCGACTCACTCTCACAGTCACACTCACCCCGACTCATTCACACACATACACTCACCCCGACTCATTCACACACTCACACTCACCCCGACTCACTCACACACTCACACTCACCCCGACACACTCACACACTCACACTCACCCCGACTCACTCTCACAGTCACACTCACCCCGACACACTCACACTCACGCACTCACCCCGACTCACTCACACACTCACACTCACCCCGACTCACTCACACACTCACACTCACCCCGACTCACTCACACACTCACACTCACCCCGACTCACTCACACACTCACACTCACCCCGACTCACTCACACACTCACACTCACCCCGACTCACTCACACACTCACACTCACACCGACTCACTCACACACTCACACTCACCCCGACTCATTCACACACTCACACTCACCCCGACTCACTCACACACTCACACTCACCCCGACTCATTCACACACTCACACTCACCCCGACTCACTCACACACTCACACTCACCCCGACTCACTCACACACTCACACTCACCCTGACTCATTCACACACTCACACTCACCCCGACTCACTCACACACTCACACTCACCCTGACTGATTCACACACTCACACTCACCCCGACTCACACACACTCACACTCACCCCGACTCATTCACACACTCACACTCATCCCGACTCACTCACACTCACACTCACCCCAACACACTCACACTCACCCCGACTCACTCACACACTCACACTCACCCCGACTCACTCTCACAGTCACACTCACCCCGACACACTCTCACACTCACACACTCACCCCGACTCACTCACACACTCACACTCACCCCGACTCATTCACACACTCACACTCACCCCGACTCACTCACACACTCACACACTCACCCGACTCATCACACCTCACTCACCCCGACTCACTCACACACTCACACACCGACTCACTCACCCGACTCACTCACACACTCACACTCACCCCGACTCACTCTCACAGTCACTCACCCCGACTCACTCTCACAGTCACACTCACCCCGACTCATTCACACACATACACTCACCCCGACTCATTCACACACTCACACTCATCCCGACACACTCACACACTCACACTCACCCCGACTCATTCTCACAGTCACACTCACCCCGACACACTCACACTCACGCACTCACCCCGACTCACACACTCACACTCACCCCGACTCACTCACACAATCACACTCACCCCGACTCACTCACACACTCACACACTCACACTCACCCCGACTCATTCACACACTCACACTCACCCCGACTCACTCACACACTCACACTCACACTCACCCCGACTCACTCACACACTCACACTCACCCTGACTCACTCACACACTCACACTCACCCCGACTCACTCACACACTCACACACTCACACTCACCCCGACTCACTCTCACACTCACACTCACACTCACCCCGACTCACTCACACACTCACACTCACCCCGGCTCACACACACTCACACTCACCCCGACTCACTCACACACTCACACACTCACACTCACCCCGACTCATTCACACACTCACACTCACCCCGACTCACTCACACACTCACACTCACCCATACACACTCACCCGGACACACTCACCCCGACTCACTCACACACTCACACTCACGCCGACTCATTCACACACTCACACTCACCCCGACTCACTCACACACTCACACTCACCCCGACTCATTCACACACTCACACTCACCCCGACTCACTCACACACTCACACTCACCCCGACTCATTCACACACTCACACTCACCCCGACTCACTCACACACTCACACTCACCCCGACTCATTCACACACTCACACTCACCCCGACTCATTCACACACTCACACTCACCCCGACACACTCACACACTCACACTCACCCCGACTCATTCACACACTCACACTCACCCCGACTCACTCACACACTCACACTCACCCCGGCTCACACACACTCACACTCACCCCGACTCATTCACACACTCACACTCACCCCGACTCATTCACACACTCACACTCACCCCGACTCACTCACACACTCACACACTCACACTCACCCCGACTCATTCACACACTCACACTCACCCCGACCCACTCACACACTCACACACTCACCCTGACTCACTCACACACTCACACTCACCCCAACTCACTCTCACAGTCACACTCACCCCGACTCATTCACACACTCACACTCACCCCGACTCACTCACACACTCACACTCACCCCAACTCACTCTCACAGTCACACTCACCCCGACACACTCACACTCACGCACTCACCCCGACTCACTCACACACTCACACTCACCCCGACTCACTCACACACTCACCCCGACTCACTCACACACTCACACTCACCCCGACTCATTCACACACTCACACTCACCCCGGCTCACTCACACACTCACACTCACACTCACCCCGACTCACTCACACACTCACACTCACCCTGACTCATTCACACACTCACACTCACCCCGACTCACTCACACACTCACACACTCACACTCACCCCGACTCACTCACACACTCACACTCACCCCGGCTCACACACACTCACACTCACCCCGACTCACTCACACACTCACACACTCACACTCACCCCGACTCATTCACACACTCACACTCACCCCGACTCACTCACACACTCACACTCACCCATACACACTCACCCGGACACACTCACCCCGACTCACTCACACACTCACACTCACCCCGACTCATTCACACACTCACACTCACCCCGACTCACTCACACACTCACACTCACCCCGACTCATTCACACACTCACACTCACCCCGACTCACTCACACACTCACACTCACCCCGACTCATTCACACACTCACACTCACCCCGACTCACTCACACACTCACACTCACCCCGACTCATTCACACACTCACACTCACCCCGACTCATTCACACACTCACACTCACCCCGACTCACTCACACACTCACACACTCACACTCACCCCGACTCATTCACACACTCACACTCACCCCGACTCACTCTCACAGTCACACTCACCCCGACTCATTCACACACATACACTCACCCCGACTCATTCACACACTCACACTCACCCCGACTCACTCACACACTCACACTCACCCCGACACACTCACACACTCACACTCACCCCGACTCACTCTCACAGTCACACTCACCCCGACACACTCACACTCACGCACTCACCCCGACTCACTCACACACTCACACTCACCCCGACTCACTCACACACTCACACTCACCCCGACTCACTCACACACTCACACACTCACACTCACCCCGACTCATTCACACACTCACACTCACCCCGACTCACTCACACACTCACACTCACACTCACCCCGACTCACTCACACACTCACACTCACCCTGACTCATTCACACACTCACACTCACCCCGACTCACTCACACACTCACACACTCACACTCACCCCGACTCACTCACACACTCACACTCACCCCGGCTCACACACACTCACACTCACCCCGACTCACTCACACACTCACACTCACCCCCGTTCACACACACTCACACTCACCCCGACTCATTCACACACTCACACTCACCCCGACTCACTCACACACTCACACACTCACACTCACCCCGACACACTCACACTCACACTCACCCCGACACACTCACACTCACCCCGACTCACTCACACACTCACACTCACCCCGACTCACTCTCACAGTCACACTCACCCCGACACACTCTCACACTCACACACTCACCCCGACTCACTCACACACTCACACTCACCCCGACTCATTCACACACACACACTCACCCCGACTCACTCACACACTCACACTCACCCCGACTCACTCTCACAGTCACACTCACCCCGACTCATTCACACACATACACTCACCCTGACTCATTCACACACTCACACTCACCCCGACTCACTCACACACTCACACTCACCCCGACACACTCACACACTCACACTCACCCCGACTCACTCTCACAGTCACACTCACCGCGACACACTCACACTCACGCACTCACCCCGACTCACTCACACACTCACACTCACCCCGACTCACTCACACACTCACACTCACCCCGACTCACTCACACACTCACACACTCACACTCACCCCGACTCATTCACACACTCACACTCACCCCGACTCACTCACACACTCACACTCACACTCACCCCGACTCACTCACACACTCACACTCACCCCGACTCATTCACACACTCACACTCACCCCGACACACTCACAAACTCACACTCACCCCGACACACACACACTCTCACCCCAACACACTCACACTCACCCCGACACACTCACATCGACACACACACACACTCACCCCGACACACTCACACTCACCCCAACACACTCACCCCAATACACTCACCCCGACACACTCACACACTCACCCCGACTCACTCACCCCGACACACTCACACTCACCCCGACACACCCACACACTCACACTCACCCCGACACACACACACACTCACACTCACCCTGACACACTCACACACACCCCGAAACACACACACACTCATACTCACCCGAACACACTTACACACTCACACTAACCCGGACACACTCACCCCGACACACTCACACTCACCCTCACACACTCACCCTGACTTACTCCCCCGACACACTCACGTACTCACACTCACCCCGACACACTCACCCCGACACACTCACACACTCACCCCGACACACTCACCCCTATACACTCACCCCGACACACTCACACACTCACCCCGACACACTCACCCACTCACACTCAACCCGACTCACTCACCCGGACACACTCACACTCACCCGGACACACTCATCCCGACACACTCACACACTCACACTCACCCCGAAACACACACACACACACCCTGACACACTCACACACTCACACTCACCCCGACACACTCACCCTAATACACTCACCCCAACACAATCACACACTCACTCTCACCCGACACACTCACCCCGACACTCACACACTCACACTCACACCAACACATTCACACACTCACACTCACCCCGACACACTCTCACTCACCCCGACACACTCACACACTCACACTCACTCTCACCCTGACACTCTCACCCCCACACTCTCACCCCGACACACTCACCCCGACACTCACACACTCACACTCACTCCAACACATTCACACACTCACACTCACCCCGTCACACTCTCACTCACCTCGACACACTCACACACTCACACTCACTCTGACACTCTCACCCCCACACTCTCACCCCGACTCACTCACACCGACACACTCACACCGACACTCACACACTCACACTCACTCCAACACATTCACACACTCACACTCACCCCGACACACTCACACACTCACACTCACTCTCACCCTGACACTCTCACACCCACACTCTCACCCTGACGCACCCACACCGACACACTCAGCACGACACACTCACACACACCCGGCACACTCACACTCACCCCGACACAGTCACCCTCACTCCGACACACTCACGCTCACCCTCACCCTGACACACTCATGCTCACCCTGACACACTCACCCCGACACACTCACACACTCACCCCGACACACTCACCCCAATACACTCACACCGACACACTCACACACTCACCCCGACACACTCACCCACTCACACTCAACCCGACTCACTCACCCGGACACACTCACACTCACCCGGACACACTCATCCCGACACACTCACACAGTCACACTCACCCCGACACACACACACACACTCACCCTGACACACTCACACACTCACACTCACCCCGACACACTCACCCTAATACACTCACCCCAACACAATCACACACTCACTCTCACCCGACACACTCACCCCGACACTCACACACTCACACTCACTCCAACACATTCACACACTCACACTCACCCCGACACACACTCACTCACCCCGACAAACTCACTCACCCTCAGCCCGACACAGTCACACTCACCCTGCCACACTCACACACACACTCACCTTGCCACACTCACACACACACTCACCCCGACACACTCACAAACTCACACTCACCCCGACACACTCACAAACTCGCACTCACCCCAACACACACACTCACACACTCACCCTGACACACTCACAAACTCACACTCACCCCGACACACACTCACTCGCACTCACCCCAAAACACACACTCACCCGTACACACACACACTCACCCCGACACACTCACACTTACCCCGACACACTCACCCCGACACACTCACCCCGACACACTCACACACTCACACTCACACACTCGCACTCACCCCGACACAGTCACCCTCACTCCGACACACTCACGTTCACCCTCACCCTGACACACTCATGCTCACCCTGACACACTCACACTGACACATTCACACACACCCTCATCCTGACACACTCACCCTCACCCTCACCCCAACACACTTACACACTCAGCCCAACACACACTCACCCCGAAACACTCACACATTCACCCCAACACACTCACACATTCACCCCGACACACTCACTCACCCCGACAAACTCACTCACCCTCGGCCCGACACACTCACACTCACCCAGACACACTCACACACTAACACTCACCCTGACACACTCACACACTCACACTCACCCCGACACACACACACACTCACACTCACCCCGGCACACACACACTCACTCTCACCCATACACACTCACACTCACCCGGACACACTCACACACTCACACTAACCCGGACACACTCACCCCGACACACTCGCACTCACCCCAACACACTCACCCAGTCACACTCACCCCGACACACTCACCCTAATACACTCACCCCAACACACTCACACACTCACACTCACCCCGACACACACACACACTCACACTCACCCCGGCACACACACACTCACTCTCACCCATACACACTCACACTCACCCGGACACACTCACACACTCACACTAACCCGGACACACTCACCCCGACACACTCGCACTCACCCCAACACACTCACCCACTCACACTCACCCCGACACACTCACCCTAATACACTCACCCCAACACACTCACACACTCACTCTCACCTGACACACACATCCCGATACTCACACACTCACACTCACTCCAACACATTCACACACACACAATCACCCCGACACACTCTCACTCACCCTGACACACTCACACACTCACACTCACTCTCACCCTGACACACTCACCCCGACACACTCACACAGACACACTCACACCGACACACTCACACCGACACACTCACACTGACACACTCACACACACACCCGACACACTCACACTCACCCCGACACTCACACACTCACACTCACCCCGACACAGTCACCCTCACCCCGACACACTCACGCTCACCCTCACCCTGACACACTCATGCTCACCCTGACACACTCACACCGACACATTCACACACACCCTCATCCCGACACACTCACACTCACCCTCACCCCAACACACTTACACACTCAGCCCAACACACACTCACCCCGAAACACTCACACATTCACCCCAACACACTCACACATTCACCCCAACACACTCACTCACCCCGACAAACTCACTCACCCTCAGCCCGACACACTCACACTCACCCTGCCACACTCACACACTCACACACACCCCGACACTCTCACACCGACTCACTCACACTCACACTCACCCCGACACACACACACTCGCACTCACCCCAACACACTCACACTTACCCCGGCACACTCACCTCGACACACACACACTCACCCCGACACACTCACACTCACCCCAACACACTCACCCAATACACTCACTCCGACACAATCACACACTCACCCCGACTCACTCACCTCAACACACTCACACACTCACACTCACCCTGACACACTCACACACACCCCGAAACACACATACACTCGCACTCACCCCGGCACGCACACACACTCACTCTCACCCATACACACTCACACTCACCCGAACACACTCACACACTCACACTAACCCTGACACACTCACACTCACCCCGACGCACTCACACACTCACACTCACCCGGACACACTCACCACGACACACTCACACACTCACACTCACCCGGACACACTCACACACTCACACTAACCCGGACACACTCACCCCGACACACTCACACTCACCCCGACACACTCACACACTCACACTCACCCCGACACACTCACCCTAATACACTCACCCCAACACACTCACTCTCACCTGACACACACACCCCGACCCTCACACACTCACACTCACTCCAACAAATTCACACACACACACTCACCCCGACACACTCTCACTCACCCTGACACACTCACACACTCACACTCACTCTCACCCTGACACTCTCACCCCGACACACTCACACCGACACACTCACACCGACACACTCACACCGACACACTCACACACACCCGACACACTAACACTCGCCCCAACACACTCACCCTAATACACTCACCCCAACACAATCACACACTCACTCTCACCCGACACACTCACACACACCCCGACACACACACACACTCGCACTCACCCCGGCACACACACACACTCACTCTCACCCATACACACTCACACTCACCCGGACACTCTCACACACTCACACTAACCCGGACACACTCACCCCGACACACTCACACTCACACCGACACACTCACACACTCACACTCACCCGGACACACTCACCACGACACACTCACACACTCACACTCACCTGGACACACTCACCCCTACACACTCACCCCGACACACTCACACTCACCCTCACACACTCACCCTGACTCACTCACCCCGACACACTCACGCACTCACACTCACCCGGACACACTCACCCCAACACACTCACTCCGACACACTCACACACTCACCCCGACACACTCACCCCAATATACTAACCCCGACACACTCACACACTCACCCCGACTCACCCACCCCGACACACTCACCCACTCACACTCACCCCGACTCACTCACCCGGACACACTCACACTCACCCGGACACACTCATCCCGACACACACACTCACACTCACCCCGATACACACGCACCCACACTCACCCCGACACACTCACCCCGACAAACTCACCCCGACACACTCACCCCGACACACTCACCCCGACACACTCACCCCGACACACTCACCCCGACAAACTCACCCCGACACACTCACCCCGACACACTCACCCCGACACACTCACACTCACACTCACTCCAACACACTCACACACTCACTCTCACCCGACACACACACACCGACACTCTCACACTCACACTCACTCCAACACATTCACACCAACACATTCACACTCACCCTCACACACTCACCCTGACTCACTCACCCCGACACACTCACGCACACACACTCACCCCGACACACTCACCCCGACACACTCACCCCAATATACTCACCCCGACACACTCACACACTCTCCCCGACTCACTCACCCTGACACACTCACCCACTCACACTCACCCCGACTCACTCACCCGGACACACTCACACTCACCCGGACACACTCATCCCGACACACACACACTCACACTCATCCCGATACACACACACTCACACTCACCCCGACACACACACACCCACACTCACCCCGACACACTCAACCCGACACTCACACACTCACACTCACTCTCACCCCGACACAGTCACGCTCACCCCGACACACTCACACACACCTGACACACTCACACTCGCCCCGACACACTCACACTCTCACACTCACCCCGACACAGTCACCCTCACCCTCACCCTGACACACACATGCTCACCCTGACACACTCACACCGATACATTCACACACACCCTCATCCTGACACACTCACACTCACCCTCACCCCAACACACTTACACACTCAGCCCAACACACACACACTCACTCCGAAACACTCACACGTTCACCCCAACACACTCACACATTCACCCCGACACACTCACACTCACCCCGACAAACTCACTCACCCTCAGCCCAACACACTCACACTCACCCTGCCACACTCACACACACCCCGAAACACTCACACCGACTCACTCACACACTCACACTCACCCCGACACATACACACTCGCACTCACCCCAACACACTCACACTCACCCGTACACACTCACACTCACCCCAACACACTCACCTCGACACACACACACTCACCCCGACACACTCACACTCACCCCGACACACTCACACTCACCCCAACACACTCACCCCAATACACTCAACCCGACTCACTCACCCCGACACACTCACACTCACCCCGACACACTCACACACTCACACTCACCCCGACGCACTCACACACTCACACTCACCCTGACACACTCACACACTCACACTCACCCCGACACACACACACACTCGCACTCACCCGGCACACACACACTCACTCTCACCCATACACACTCACACTCACCCGAACACACTCACACACTCACACTAACCCGGACACACTCACCCCGACACACTCACACTCACCCCGACACACTCACACACTCACACTCACCCCAACACACTCACCCTAATACACTCACCCCAACACACTCACACACTCACTCTCACCTGACACACACACCCCGACACTCACACACTCACACTCACTCCTACAAATTCACACGCACACACTCACCCCGACACACTCTCACTCACCCTGACACACTCACACACTCACACTCACTCTCACCCTGACACTCTCACCCCGACACACTCACCCCGACACACTCACACCGACACACTCACACCGACACACTCACACTCGCCCCGACGCTCACACACTCACACTCACCCCGACACAGTCACCCTCACCCTGACACACTCACGCTCACCCTCACCCTGACACACTCATGCTCACCCTGACACACTCACACTGACACATTCACACACACCCTCATCCCGACACACTCACACTCACCCTCACCCCAACATACTTACACACTCAGCCCAACACATACTCACCCCGAAACACTCACACATTCACCCCAACACACTCACTCACCCCGACAAACTCACTCACCCTCAGCCCGACACACTCACACTCACCCTGCCACACTCACACACACCCTGACACTCTCACACCGACTCACTCACACACTCACACTCACCCCGACACACACACACTCGCACTCACCCCGACACACACACACTCTCACCCCGACACACTCACACTCACCCCGACACACTCACAAACTCACACTCACCCCGACACACTCACCTCGACACACACACACACTCACCCTGACACAATCACACTCACCCCAACACACTCACCCCAATACACTCACCCCAATACACCCACTCCGACACACTCACACACTCACCCCGACTCACTCACCCCGACACACTCACACACTCCCACTCACCCTGACACACTCACACACACCCCGAAACACACACACACTCGCACTCACCCCGGCACACACACACACTCACTCTCACCCATACACACTCACACTCACCCGAACACACTTACACACTCACACTAACCCGGACACACTCACCCCGACACACTCACACTAACCCCGACACACTCACACTCACCTCGACACACTCACACACTCACACTCACCCAGACACACACACTCACACTCACCCCGGCACACACACACTCACTCTCACCCATACACACTCACACTCACCCGGACACACTCACACACTCACACTAACCCGGACACACTCACCCCGACACACTCACACTCACCCCAACACACTCACCCACTCACACTCACCCCGACACACTCACCCTAATACACTCACCCCAACACACTCACACACTCACTCTCACCTGACACACACATCCCGATACTCACACACTCACACTCACTCCAACACATTCACACACACACAATCACCCCGACACACTCTCACTCACCCTGACACACTCACACACTCACACTCACTCTCACCCTGACACACTCACCCCGACACACTCACACAGACACACTCACACCGACACACTCACACTGACACACTCACACACACCCGACACACTCACACTCACCCCGACACTCACACACTCACACTCACCCCGACACAGTCACCCTCACCCCGACACACTCACGCTCACCCTCACCCTGACACACTCATGCTCACCCTGACACACTCACACCGACACATTCACACACACCCTCATCCCGACACACTCACACTCACCCTCACCCCAACACACTTACACACTCAGCCCAACACACACTCACCCCGAAACACTCACACATTCACCCCAACACACTCACACATTCACCCCAACACACTCACTCACCCCGACAAACTCACTCACCCTCGGCCCGACACACTCACACTCACCCAGACACACTCACACACTAACACTCACCCTGACACACTCACACACTCACACTCACCCCGACACACACACACACTCACACTCACCCCGGCACACACACACTCACTCTCACCCATACACACTCACACTCACCCGGACACACTCACACACTCACACTAACCCGGACACACTCACCCCGACACACTCGCACTCACCCCAACACACTCACCCAGTCACACTCACCCTGACACACTCACCCTAATACACTCACCCCAACACACTCACACACTCACACTCACCCCGACACACACACACACTCACACTCACCCCGGCACACACACACTCACTCTCACCCATACACACTCACACTCACCCGGACACACTCACACACTCACACTAACCCGGACACACTCACCCCGACACACTCGCACTCACCCCAACACACTCACCCACTCACACTCACCCCGACACACTCACCCTAATACACTCACCCCAACACACTCACACACTCACTCTCACCTGACACACACATCCCGATACTCACACACTCACACTCACTCCAACACATTCACACACACACAATCACCCCGACACACTCTCACTCACCCTGACACACTCACACACTCACACTCACTCTCACCCTGACACACTCACCCCGACACACTCACACAGACACACTCACACCGACACACTCACACCGACACACTCACACTGACACACTCACACACACCCGACACACTCACACTCACCCCGACACTCACACACTCACACTCACCCCGACACAGTCACCCTCACCCCGACACACTCACGCTCACCCTCACCCTGACACACTCATGCTCACCCTGACACACTCACACCGACACATTCACACACACCCTCATCCCGACACACTCACACTCACCCTCACCCCAACACACTTACACACTCAGCCCAACACACACTCACCCCGAAACACTCACACATTCACCCCAACACACTCACACATTCACCCCAACACACTCACTCACCCCGACAAACTCACTCACCCTCAGCCCGACACACTCACACTCACCCTGCCACACTCACACACTCACACACACCCCGACACTCTCACACCGACTCACTCACACTCACACTCACCCCGACACACACACACTCGCACTCACCCCAACACACTCACACTTACCCCGGCACACTCACCTCGACACACACACACTCACCCCGACACACTCACACTCACCCCAACACACTCACCCAATACACTCACTCCGACACAATCACACACTCACCCCGACTCACTCACCTCAACAAACTCACACACTCACACTCACCCTGACACACTCACACACACCCCGAAACACACATACACTCGCACTCACCCCGGCACGCACACACACTCACTCTCACCCATACACACTCACACTCACCCGAACACACTCACACACTCACACTAACCCTGACACACTCACACTCACCCCGACGCACTCACACACTCACACTCACCCGGACACACTCACCACGACACACTCACACACTCACACTCACCCGGACACACTCACACACTCACACTAACCCGGACACACTCACCCCGACACACTCACACTCACCCCGACACACTCACACACTCACACTCACCCCGACACACTCACCCTAATACACTCACCCCAACACACTCACTCTCACCTGACACACACACCCCGACCCTCACACACTCACACTCACTCCAACAAATTCACACACACACACTCACCCCGACACACTCTCACTCACCCTGACACACTCACACACTCACACTCACTCTCACCCTGACACTCTCACCCCGACACACTCACACCGACACACTCACACCGACACACTCACACCGACACACTCACACACACCCGACACACTCACACTCGCCCCAACACACTCACCCTAATACACTCACCCCAACACAATCACACACTCACTCTCACCCGACACACTCACACTCACCCGGACACTCTCACACACTCACACTAACCCGGACACACTCACCCCGACACACTCACACTCACACCGACACACTCACACACTCACACTCACCCGGACACACTCACCACGACACACTCACACACTCACACTCACCTGGACACACTCACCCCTACACACTCACCCCGACACACTCACACTCACCCTCACACACTCACCCTGACTCACTCACCCCGACACACTCACGCACTCACACTCACCCGGACACACTCACCCCAACACACTCACCCCGACACACTCACACACTCACCCCGACACACTCACCCCAATATACTAACCCCGACACACTCACACACTCACCCCGACTCACCCACCCCGACACACTCACCCACTCACACTCACCCCGACTCACTCACCCGGACACACTCACACTCACCCGGACACACTCATCCCGACACACACACTCACACTCACCCCGATACACACACACCCACACTCACCCCGACACACTCACCCCGACAAACTCACCCCGACACACTCACCCCGACACACTCACCCCGACACACTCACCCCGACAAACTCACCCCGACACACTCACCCCGACACACTCACCCCGACACACTCACACTCACACTCACTCCAACACACTCACACACTCACTCTCACCCGACACACACACACCGACACTCTCACACTCACACTCACTCCAACACATTCACACCAACACATTCACACTCACCCTCACACACTCACCCTGACTCACTCACCCCGACACACTCACGCACACACACTCACCCCGACACACTCACCCCGACACACTCACCCCAATATACTCACCCCGACACACTCACACACTCTCCCCGACTCACTCACCCTGACACACTCACCCACTCACACTCACCCCGACTCACTCACCCGGACACACTCACACTCACCCGGACACACTCATCCCGACACACACACACTCACACTCATCCCGATACACACACACTCACACTCACCCCGACACACACACACCCACACTCACCCCGACACACTCAACCCGACACTCACACACTCACACTCACTCTCACCCCGACACAGTCACGCTCACCCCGACACACTCACACACACCTGACACACTCACACTCGCCCCGACACACTCACACTCTCACACTCACCCCGACACAGTCACCCTCACCCTCACCCTGACACACACATGCTCACCCTGACACACTCACACCGATACATTCACACACACCCTCATCCTGACACACTCACACTCACCCTCACCCCAACACACTTACACACTCAGCCCAACACACACACACTCACTCCGAAACACTCACACGTTCACCCCAACACACTCACACATTCACCCCGACACACTCACACTCACCCCGACAAACTCACTCACCCTCAGCCCAACACACTCACACTCAC
Source organism: Carcharodon carcharias (assembly GCF_017639515.1). NCBI lineage: Eukaryota > Metazoa > Chordata > Chondrichthyes > Lamniformes > Lamnidae > Carcharodon > Carcharodon carcharias. Next base: position 20,244 of record NW_024471161.1, read on the forward strand.
CCTGCCACACTCACACACACCCCGAAACACTCACACCGACTCACTCACACACTCACACTCACCCCGACACATACACACTCGCACTCACCCCAACACACTCACACTCACCCGTACACACTCACACTCACCCCAACACACTCACCTCGACACACACACACTCACCCCGACACACTCACACTCACCCCGACACACTCACACTCACCCCGACACACTCACCCCAATACACTCAACCCGACTCACTCACCCCGACACACTCACACTCACCCCGACACACTCACACACTCACACTCACCCCGACGCACTCACACACTCACACTCACCCTGACACACTCACACACTCACACTCACCCCGACACACACACACACTCGCACTCACCCGGCACACACACACTCACTCTCACCCATACACACTCACACTCACCCGAACACACTCACACACTCACACTAACCCGGACACACTCACCCCGACACACTCACACTCACCCCGACACACTCACACACTCACACTCACCCCAACACACTCACCCTAATACACTCACCCCAACACACTCACACACTCACTCTCACCTGACACACACACCCCGACACTCACACACTCACACTCACTCCTACAAATTCACACGCACACACTCACCCCGACACACTCTCACTCACCCTGACACACTCACACACTCACACTCACTCTCACCCTGACACTCTCACCCCGACACACTCACCCCGCCACACTCACACCGACACACTCACACCGACACACTCACACTCGCCCCGACGCTCACACACTCACACTCACCCCGACACAGTCACCCTCACCCTGACACACTCACGCTCACCCTCACCCTGACACACTCATGCTCACCCTGACACACTCACACTGACACATTCACACACACCCTCATCCCGACACACTCACACTCACCCTCACCCCAACATACTTACACACTCAGCCCAACACATACTCACCCCGAAACACTCACACATTCACCCCAACACACTCACTCACCCCGACAAACTCACTCACCCTCAGCCCGACACACTCACACTCACCCTGCCACACTCACACACACCCTGACACTCTCACACCGACTCACTCACACACTCACACTCACCCCGACACACACACACTCGCACTCACCCCGACACACACACACTCTCACCCCGACACACTCACACTCACCCCGACACACTCACAAACTCACACTCACCCCGACACACTCACCTCGACACACACACACACTCACCCCGACACACTCACACTCACCCCGACACACTCACACTCACCCCGACACACTCACCCCAATACACTCACCCCGACACACTCATACACTCAACCCGACTCACTCACCCCGACACACTCACACTCACCCCGACACACTCACACACTCACACTCACCCTGACACACTCACACACTCGCACTCACCCGGCACACACACACTCACTCTCACCCATACACACTCACACTCACCCGAACACACTCACACACTCACACTAACCCGGACACACTCACCCCGACACACTCACACTCACCCCGACACACTCACACACTCACACTCACCCCAACACACTCACCCTAATACACTCACCCCTACACACTCACACACTCACTCTCAACTGACACACACACCCCGACACTCACACACTCACACTCACTCCTACAAATTCACACGCACACACTCACCCCGACACACTCTCACTCACCCTGACACACTCACACACTCACACTCACTCTCACCCTGACACTCTCACCCCGACACACTCACCCCGACACACTCACACCGACACACTCACACCGACACACTCACACTCGCCCCGATGCTCACACACTCACACTCACCCCGACACAGTCACCCTCACCCTGACACACTCACGCTCACCCTCACCCTGACACACTCATGCTCACCCTGACACACTCACACTGACACATTCACACACACCCTCATCCCGACACACTCACACTCACCCTCACCCCAACATACTTACACACTCAGCCCAACACATACTCACCCCGAAACACTCACACATTCACCCCAACACACTCACTCACCCCGACAAACTCACTCACCCTCAGCCCGACACACTCGCACTCACCCTGCCACACTCACACACACCCCGACACTCTCACACCGACTCACTCACACACTCACACTCACCCCGACACACACACACTCGCACACACCCCGACACACACATACTCTCACCCCGACACACTCACACTCACCCCGACACACTCACAAACTCACACTCACCCCGACACACTCACCTCGACACACACACACACTCACCCCGACACAATCACACTCACCCCAACACACTCACCCCAATACACTCACCCCAATACACCCACTCCGACACACTCACACACTCACCCCGACTCACTCACCCCGACACACTCACACACTCCCACTCACCCTGACACACTCACACACACCCCGAAACACACACACACTCGCACTCACCCCGGCACACACACACACTCACTCTCACCCATACACACTCACACTCACCCGAACACACTTACACACTCACACTAACCCGGACACACTCACCCCGACACACTCACACTTACCCCGACACACTCACACTCACCTCGACACACTCACACACTCACACTCACCCAGACACACTCACCCGGACACACTCACCACGACACACTCACACACTCACACTCACCTGGACACACTCACCCGTACACACTCACCCCGACACACTCACACTCACCCTCACACACTCACCCTGACTTACTCACCCCGACACACTCACGCACTCACTCACCCCAACACACTCAACCCGACACACTCACACACTCACCCCAACACACTCAACCCTATACACTCACCCCGACACACTCACACACTCACCCCGACACACTCACCCACTCACACTCAACCCGACTCACTCACCCGGACACACTCACACTCACCCGGACACACTCATCCCGACACACTCACACACTCACACTCACCCCGACACACACACACACTCACCCTGACACACTCACACACTCACACTCACCCCGACACACTCACCCTAATACTCTCACCCCAACACAATCACACACTCACTCTCACCCGACACACTCACCCCGACACTCACACACTCACACTCACACCAACACATTCACACACTCACACTCACACCGACACACTCTCACTCACCCCGACACACTCACACACTCACACTCACTCTCACCCTGACACTCTCACCCCCACACTCTCACCCCGACACACTCACCCCGACACTCACACACTCACACTCACTCCAACACATTCACACACTCACACTCACCCCGACACACTCTCACTCACCCCGACACACTCACGCACTCACACTCACTCTCACCCTGACACTCTAACACCCACACTCTCACCCCGACGCACTCACACCGACACACTCAGCACGACACACTCACACAGACCCGGCACACTCACACTCACCCCGACACAGTCACCCTCACCCCGACACACTCACGCTCACCCTGACACACTCATGCTCACCCTGACACACTCACCCTGACACACTCACACACTCACCCCGACACACTCACCCCAATACACTCACCCCGACACACTCACACACTCACCCCGACTCACCCACCCCGACACACTCACACACTCACCCCGACACACTCACACACTCACACTCAACCCGACTCACTCACCCGGCCACACTCACACTCACCCGGACACACTCATCCCGACACACTCACACACTCACACTCACCCCGACACACACACACACTCACCCTGACACACTCACACACTCACACTCACCCCGACACACACACACACACACTCACCCTGACACACTCACACACTCACACTCACCCCGACACACACACCCTAATACACTCACCCTAACACAATCACACACTCACTCTCACCCAACACACTCACCCCGACACTCACACACTCACACTCACTCCAACACACACTCACTCACCCCAACAAACTCACTCACCCTCAGCCCGACACACTCACACTCACCCTGCCACATTCACACACTCACACACACCCCGACACACTCACACTGACTCACTCACACACACACTCACCCCGACACACTCACAAACTCACACTCACCCCGACACACACACACTCGCACTCACCCCAACACACACACTCACACACTCACCCTGACACACACACACTCACACTCACCCTGACACACTCACCCTAATACACTCACCCCAACACAATCACACACTCACTCTCACCCGACACACTCACACCGACACACTCACCCCGACACTCACACACTCACACTCACCCCAACACATTCACACACTCACACTCACCCCGACACACACTCACTCACCCCGACACACTCACACACTCACACTCACACTCACCCTGACACTCTCACACCCACACTCTCACCCCGACGCAGTCACACCGACACACTCAGCACGACACACTCACACACACCCGGCACACTCACACTCACCCCGACACAGTCACCCTCACCCCGACACACTCACGCTCACCCTCACCCTGGCACACTCATGCTCACCCTGACACACTCACACCGACACATTCACACACACCCTCATCCAGACACACTCACACTCACCCTCACCCTCACCCCAACACACTTACACACTCAGCCCAACACACACTCACACTCACCCTGAAACACTCACACATTCACCCCGACACACTCACACTCACCCTGCCACACTCACACACTCACACACACCCCGACACTCTCACACCGACTCACTCACACTCACACTCACCCCGACACACACACACTCGCACTCACCCCAACACACTCACACTTACCCCGGCACACTCACCTCGACACACACACACTCACCCCGACACACTCACACTCACCCCAACACACTCACCCAATACACTCACTCCGACACAATCACACACTCACCCCGACTCACTCACCTCAACAAACTCACACACTCACACTCACCCTGACACACTCACACACACCCCGAAACACACATACACTCGCACTCACCCCGGCACGCACACACACTCACTCTCACCCATACACACTCACACTCACCCGAACACACTCACACACTCACACTAACCCTGACACACTCACACTCACCCCGACGCACTCACACACTCACACTCACCCGGACACACTCACCACGACACACTCACACACTCACACTCACCCGGACACACTCACACACTCACACTAACCCGGACACACTCACCCCGACACACTCACACTCACCCCGACACACTCACACACTCACACTCACCCCGACACACTCACCCTAATACACTCACCCCAACACACTCACTCTCACCTGACACACACACCCCGACCCTCACACACTCACACTCACTCCAACAAATTCACACACACACACTCACCCCGACACACTCTCACTCACCCTGACACACTCACACACTCACACTCACTCTCACCCTGACACTCTCACCCCGACACACTCACACCGACACACTCACACCGACACACTCACACCGACACACTCACACACACCCGACACACTCACACTCGCCCCAACACACTCACCCTAATACACTCACCCCAACACAATCACACACTCACTCTCACCCGACACACTCACACTCACCCGGACACTCTCACACACTCACACTAACCCGGACACACTCACCCCGACACACTCACACTCACACCGACACACTCACACACTCACACTCACCCGGACACACTCACCACGACACACTCACACACTCACACTCACCTGGACACACTCACCCCTACACACTCACCCCGACACACTCACAGTCACCCTCACACACTCACCCTGACTCACTCACCCCGACACACTCACGCACTCACACTCACCCGGACACACTCACCCCAACACACTCACCCCGACACACTCACACACTCACCCCGACACACTCACCCCAATATACTAACCCCGACACACTCACACACTCACCCCGACTCACCCACCCCGACACACTCACCCACTCACACTCACCCCGACTCACTCACCCGGACACACTCACACTCACCCGGACACACTCATCCCGACACACACACTCACACTCACCCCGATACACACACACCCACACTCACCCCGACACACTCACCCCGACAAACTCACCCCGACACACTCACCCCGACACACTCACCCCGACACACTCACCCCGACAAACTCACCCCGACACACTCACCCCGACACACTCACCCCGACACACTCACACTCACACTCACTCCAACACACTCACACACTCACTCTCACCCGACACACACACACCGACACTCTCACACTCACACTCACTCCAACACATTCACACCAACACATTCACACTCACCCTCACACACTCACCCTGACTCACTCACCCCGACACACTCACGCACACACACTCACCCCGACACACTCACCCCGACACACTCACCCCAATATACTCACCCCGACACACTCACACACTCTCCCCGACTCACTCACCCTGACACACTCACCCACTCACACTCACCCCGACTCACTCACCCGGACACACTCACACTCACCCGGACACACTCATCCCGACACACACACACTCACACTCATCCCGATACACACACACTCACACTCACCCCGACACACACACACCCACACTCACCCCGACACACTCAACCCGACACTCACACACTCACACTCACTCTCACCCCGACACAGTCACGCTCACCCCGACACACTCACACACACCTGACACACTCACACTCGCCCCGACACACTCACACTCTCACACTCACCCCGACACAGTCACCCTCACCCTCACCCTGACACACACATGCTCACCCTGACACACTCACACCGATACATTCACACACACCCTCATCCTGACACACTCACACTCACCCTCACCCCAACACACTTACACACTCAGCCCAACACACACACACTCACTCCGAAACACTCACACGTTCACCCCAACACACTCACACATTCACCCCGACACACTCACACTCACCCCGACAAACTCACTCACCCTCAGCCCAACACACTCACACTCACCCTGCCACACTCACACACACCCCGAAACACTCACACCGACTCACTCACACACTCACACTCACCCCGACACATACACACTCGCACTCACCCCAACACACTCACACTCACCCGTACACACTCACACTCACCCCAACACACTCACCTCGACACACACACACTCACCCCGACACACTCACACTCACCCCGACACACTCACCCCAATACACTCAACCCGACTCACTCACCCCGACACACTCACACTCACCCCGACACACTCACACACTCACACTCACCCCGACGCACTCACACACTCACACTCACCCTGACACACTCACACACTCACACTCACCCCGACACACACACACACTCGCACTCACCCGGCACACACACACTCACTCTCACCCATACACACTCACACTCACCCGAACACACTCACACACTCACACTAACCCGGACACACTCACCCCGACACACTCACACTCACCCCGACACACTCACACACTCACACTCACCCCAACACACTCACCCTAATACACTCACCCCAACACACTCACACACTCACTCTCACCTGACACACACACCCCGACACTCACACACTCACACTCACTCCTACAAATTCACACGCACACACTCACCCCGACACACTCTCACTCACCCTGACACACTCACACACTCACACTCACTCTCACCCTGACACTCTCACCCCGACACACTCACCCCGCCACACTCACACCGACACACTCACACCGACACACTCACACTCGCCCCGACGCTCACACACTCACACTCACCCCGACACAGTCACCCTCACCCTGACACACTCACGCTCACCCTCACCCTGACACACTCATGCTCACCCTGACACACTCACACTGACACATTCACACACACCCTCATCCCGACACACTCACACTCACCCTCACCCCAACATACTTACACACTCAGCCCAACACATACTCACCCCGAAACACTCACACATTCACCCCAACACACTCACTCACCCCGACAAACTCACTCACCCTCAGCCCGACACACTCACACTCACCCTGCCACACTCACACACACCCTGACACTCTCACACCGACTCACTCACACACTCACACTCACCCCGACACACACACACTCGCACTCACCCCGACACACACACACTCTCACCCCGACACACTCACACTCACCCCGACACACTCACAAACTCACACTCACCCCGACACACTCACCTCGACACACACACACACTCACCCCGACACACTCACACTCACCCCGACACACTCACACTCACCCCGACACACTCACCCCAATACACTCACCCCGACACACTCATACACTCAACCCGACTCACTCACCCCGACACACTCACACTCACCCCGACACACTCACACACTCACACTCACCCTGACACACTCACACACTCACACTCACCCCGACACACACACACACTCGCACTCACCCGGCACACACACACTCACTCTCACCCATACACACTCACACTCACCCGAACACACTCACACACTCACACTAACCCGGACACACTCACCCCGACACACTCACACTCACCCCGACACACTCACACACTCACACTCACCCCAACACACTCACCCTAATACACTCACCCCAACACACTCACACACTCACTCTCACCTGACACACACACCCCGACACTCACACACTCACACTCACTCCTACAAATTCACACGCACACACTCACCCCGACACACTCTCACTCACCCTGACACACTCACACACTCACACTCACTCTCACCCTGACACTCTCACCCCGACACACTCACCCCGACACACTCACACCGACACACTCACACCGACACACTCACACTCGCCCCGATGCTCACACACTCACACTCACCCCGACACAGTCACCCTCACCCTGACACACTCACGCTCACCCTCACCCTGACACACTCATGCTCACCCTGACACACTCACACTGACACATTCACACACACCCTCATCCCGACACACTCACACTCACCCTCACCCCAACATACTTACACACTCAGCCCAACACATACTCACCCCGAAACACTCACACATTCACCCCAACACACTCACTCACCCCGACAAACTCACTCACCCTCAGCCCGACACACTCGCACTCACCCTGCCACACTCACACACACCCCGACACTCTCACACCGACTCACTCACACACTCACACTCACCCCGACACACACACACTCGCACACACCCCGACACACACATACTCTCACCCCGACACACTCACACTCACCCCGACACACTCACAAACTCACACTCACCCCGACACACTCACCTCGACACACACACACACTCACCCCGACACAATCACACTCACCCCAACACACTCACCCCAATACACTCACCCCAATACACCCACTCCGACACACTCACACACTCACCCCGACTCACTCACCCCGACACACTCACACACTCCCACTCACCCTGACACACTCACACACACCCCGAAACACACACACACTCGCACTCACCCCGGCACACACACACACTCACTCTCACCCATACACACTCACACTCACCCGAACACACTTACACACTCACACTAACCCGGACACACTCACCCCGACACACTCACACTTACCCCGACACACTCACACTCACCTCGACACACTCACACACTCACACTCACCCAGACACACTCACCCGGACACACTCACCACGACACACTCACACACTCACACTCACCTGGACACACTCACCCGTACACACTCACCCCGACACACTCACACTCACCCTCACACACTCACCCTGACTTACTCACCCCGACACACTCACGCACTCACTCACCCCAACACACTCAACCCGACACACTCACACACTCACCCCAACACACTCAACCCTATACACTCACCCCGACACACTCACACACTCACCCCGACACACTCACCCACTCACACTCAACCCGACTCACTCACCCGGACACACTCACACTCACCCGGACACACTCATCCCGACACACTCACACACTCACACTCACCCCGACACACACACACACTCACCCTGACACACTCACACACTCACACTCACCCCGACACACTCACCCTAATACTCTCACCCCAACACAATCACACACTCACTCTCACCCGACACACTCACCCCGACACTCACACACTCACACTCACACCAACACATTCACACACTCACACTCACACCGACACACTCTCACTCACCCCGACACACTCACACACTCACACTCACTCTCACCCTGACACTCTCACCCCCACACTCTCACCCCGACACACTCACCCCGACACTCACACACTCACACTCACTCCAACACATTCACACACTCACACTCACCCCGACACACTCTCACTCACCCCGACACACTCACGCACTCACACTCACTCTCACCCTGACACTCTAACACCCACACTCTCACCCCGACGCACTCACACCGACACACTCAGCACGACACACTCACACAGACCCGGCACACTCACACTCACCCCGACACAGTCACCCTCACCCCGACACACTCACGCTCACCCTGACACACTCATGCTCACCCTGACACACTCACCCTGACACACTCACACACTCACCCCGACACACTCACCCCAATACACTCACCCCGACACACTCACACACTCACCCCGACTCACCCACCCCGACACACTCACACACTCACCCCGACACACTCACACACTCACACTCAACCCGACTCACTCACCCGGCCACACTCACACTCACCCGGACACACTCATCCCGACACACTCACACACTCACACTCACCCCGACACACACACACACTCACCCTGACACACTCACACACTCACACTCACCCCGACACACACACACACACACTCACCCTGACACACTCACACACTCACACTCACCCCGACACACACACCCTAATACACTCACCCTAACACAATCACACACTCACTCTCACCCAACACACTCACCCCGACACTCACACACTCACACTCACTCCAACACACACTCACTCACCCCAACAAACTCACTCACCCTCAGCCCGACACACTCACACTCACCCTGCCACATTCACACACTCACACACACCCCGACACACTCACACTGACTCACTCACACACACACTCACCCCGACACACTCACAAACTCACACTCACCCCGACACACACACACTCGCACTCACCCCAACACACACACTCACACACTCACCCTGACACACACACACTCACACTCACCCTGACACACTCACCCTAATACACTCACCCCAACACAATCACACACTCACTCTCACCCGACACACTCACACCGACACACTCACCCCGACACTCACACACTCACACTCACCCCAACACATTCACACACTCACACTCACCCCGACACACACTCACTCACCCCGACACACTCACACACTCACACTCACACTCACCCTGACACTCTCACACCCACACTCTCACCCCGACGCAGTCACACCGACACACTCAGCACGACACACTCACACACACCCGGCACACTCACACTCACCCCGACACAGTCACCCTCACCCCGACACACTCACGCTCACCCTCACCCTGGCACACTCATGCTCACCCTGACACACTCACACCGACACATTCACACACACCCTCATCCAGACACACTCACACTCACCCTCACCCTCACCCCAACACACTTACACACTCAGCCCAACACACACTCACACTCACCCTGAAACACTCACACATTCACCCCGACACACTCACACTCACCCTGCCACACTCACACACTCACACACACCCCGACACTCTCACACCGACTCACTCACACTCACACTCACCCCGACACACACACACTCGCACTCACCCCAACACACTCACACTTACCCCGGCACACTCACCTCGACACACACACACTCACCCCGACACACTCACACTCACCCCAACACACTCACCCAATACACTCACTCCGACACAATCACACACTCACCCCGACTCACTCACCTCAACAAACTCACACACTCACACTCACCCTGACACACTCACACACACCCCGAAACACACATACACTCGCACTCACCCCGGCACGCACACACACTCACTCTCACCCATACACACTCACACTCACCCGAACACACTCACACACTCACACTAACCCTGACACACTCACACTCACCCCGACGCACTCACACACTCACACTCACCCGGACACACTCACCACGACACACTCACACACTCACACTCACCCGGACACACTCACACACTCACACTAACCCGGACACACTCACCCCGACACACTCACACTCACCCCGACACACTCACACACTCACACTCACCCCGACACACTCACCCTAATACACTCACCCCAACACACTCACTCTCACCTGACACACACACCCCGACCCTCACACACTCACACTCACTCCAACAAATTCACACACACACACTCACCCCGACACACTCTCACTCACCCTGACACACTCACACACTCACACTCACTCTCACCCTGACACTCTCACCCCGACACACTCACACCGACACACTCACACCGACACACTCACACCGACACACTCACACACACCCGACACACTCACACTCGCCCCAACACACTCACCCTAATACACTCACCCCAACACAATCACACACTCACTCTCACCCGACACACTCACACTCACCCGGACACTCTCACACACTCACACTAACCCGGACACACTCACCCCGACACACTCACACTCACACCGACACACTCACACACTCACACTCACCCGGACACACTCACCACGACACACTCACACACTCACACTCACCTGGACACACTCACCCCTACACACTCACCCCGACACACTCACACTCACCCTCACACACTCACCCTGACTCACTCACCCCGACACACTCACGCACTCACACTCACCCGGACACACTCACCCCAACACACTCACCCCGACACACTCACACACTCACCCCGACACACTCACCCCAATATACTAACCCCGACACACTCACACACTCACCCCGACTCACCCACCCCGACACACTCACCCACTCACACTCACCCCGACTCACTCACCCGGACACACTCACACTCACCCGGACACACTCATCCCGACACACACACTCACACTCACCCCGATACACACACACCCACACTCACCCCGACACACTCACCCCGACAAACTCACCCCGACACACTCACCCCGACACACTCACCCCGACACACTCACCCCGACAAACTCACCCCGACACACTCACCCCGACACACTCACCCCGACACACTCACACTCACACTCACTCCAACACACTCACACACTCACTCTCACCCGACACACACACACCGACACTCTCACACTCACACTCACTCCAACACATTCACACCAACACATTCACACTCACCCTCACACACTCACCCTGACTCACTCACCCCGACACACTCACGCACACACACTCACCCCGACACACTCACCCCGACACACTCACCCCAATATACTCACCCCGACACACTCACACACTCTCCCCGACTCACTCACCCTGACACACTCACCCACTCACACTCACCCCGACTCACTCACCCGGACACACTCACACTCACCCGGACACACTCATCCCGACACACACACACTCACACTCATCCCGATACACACACACTCACACTCACCCCGACACACACACACCCACACTCACCCCGACACACTCAACCCGACACTCACACACTCACACTCACTCTCACCCCGACACAGTCACGCTCACCCCGACACACTCACACACACCTGACACACTCACACTCGCCCCGACACACTCACACTCTCACACTCACCCCGACACAGTCACCCTCACCCTCACCCTGACACACACATGCTCACCCTGACACACTCACACCGATACATTCACACACACCCTCATCCTGACACACTCACACTCACCCTCACCCCAACACACTTACACACTCAGCCCAACACACACACACTCACTCCGAAACACTCACACGTTCACCCCAACACACTCACACATTCACCCCGACACACTCACACTCACCCCGACAAACTCACTCACCCTCAGCCCAACACACTCACACTCACCCTGCCACACTCACACACACCCCGAAACACTCACACCGACTCACTCACACACTCACACTCACCCCGACACATACACACTCGCACTCACCCCAACACACTCACACTCACCCGTACACACTCACACTCACCCCAACACACTCACCTCGACACACACACACTCACCCCGACACACTCACACTCACCCCGACACACTCACCCCAATACACTCAACCCGACTCACTCACCCCGACACACTCACACTCACCCCGACACACTCACACACTCACACTCACCCCGACGCACTCACACACTCACACTCACCCTGACACACTCACACACTCACACTCACCCCGACACACACACACACTCGCACTCACCCGGCACACACACACTCACTCTCACCCATACACACTCACACTCACCCGAACACACTCACACACTCACACTAACCCGGACACACTCACCCCGACACACTCACACTCACCCCGACACACTCACACACTCACACTCACCCCAACACACTCACCCTAATACACTCACCCCAACACACTCACACACTCACTCTCACCTGACACACACACCCCGACACTCACACACTCACACTCACTCCTACAAATTCACACGCACACACTCACCCCGACACACTCTCACTCACCCTGACACACTCACACACTCACACTCACTCTCACCCTGACACTCTCACCCCGACACACTCACCCCGCCACACTCACACCGACACACTCACACCGACACACTCACACTCGCCCCGACGCTCACACACTCACACTCACCCCGACACAGTCACCCTCACCCTGACACACTCACGCTCACCCTCACCCTGACACACTCATGCTCACCCTGACACACTCACACTGACACATTCACACACACCCTCATCCCGACACACTCACACTCACCCTCACCCCAACATACTTACACACTCAGCCCAACACATACTCACCCCGAAACACTCACACATTCACCCCAACACACTCACTCACCCCGACAAACTCACTCACCCTCAGCCCGACACACTCACACTCACCCTGCCACACTCACACACACCCTGACACTCTCACACCGACTCACTCACACACTCACACTCACCCCGACACACACACACTCGCACTCACCCCGACACACACACACTCTCACCCCGACACACTCACACTCACCCCGACACACTCACAAACTCACACTCACCCCGACACACTCACCTCGACACACACACACACTCACCCCGACACACTCACACTCACCCCGACACACTCACACTCACCCCGACACACTCACCCCAATACACTCACCCCGACACACTCATACACTCAACCCGACTCACTCACCCCGACACACTCACACTCACCCCGACACACTCACACACTCACACTCACCCTGACACACTCACACACTCACACTCACCCCGACACACACACACACTCGCACTCACCCGGCACACACACACTCACTCTCACCCATACACACTCACACTCACCCGAACACACTCACACACTCACACTAACCCGGACACACTCACCCCGACACACTCACACTCACCCCGACACACTCACACACTCACACTCACCCCAACACACTCACCCTAATACACTCACCCCAACACACTCACACACTCACTCTCACCTGACACACACACCCCGACACTCACACACTCACACTCACTCCTACAAATTCACACGCACACACTCACCCCGACACACTCTCACTCACCCTGACACACTCACACACTCACACTCACTCTCACCCTGACACTCTCACCCCGACACACTCACCCCGACACACTCACACCGACACACTCACACCGACACACTCACACTCGCCCCGATGCTCACACACTCACACTCACCCCGACACAGTCACCCTCACCCTGACACACTCACGCTCACCCTCACCCTGACACACTCATGCTCACCCTGACACACTCACACTGACACATTCACACACACCCTCATCCCGACACACTCACACTCACCCTCACCCCAACATACTTACACACTCAGCCCAACACATACTCACCCCGAAACACTCACACATTCACCCCAACACACTCACTCACCCCGACAAACTCACTCACCCTCAGCCCGACACACTCGCACTCACCCTGCCACACTCACACACACCCCGACACTCTCACACCGACTCACTCACACACTCACACTCACCCCGACACACACACACTCGCACACACCCCGACACACACATACTCTCACCCCGACACACTCACACTCACCCCGACACACTCACAAACTCACACTCACCCCGACACACTCACCTCGACACACACACACACTCACCCCGACACAATCACACTCACCCCAACACACTCACCCCAATACACTCACCCCAATACACCCACTCCGACACACTCACACACTCACCCCGACTCACTCACCCCGACACACTCACACACTCCCACTCACCCTGACACACTCACACACACCCCGAAACACACACACACTCGCACTCACCCCGGCACACACACACACTCACTCTCACCCATACACACTCACACTCACCCGAACACACTTACACACTCACACTAACCCGGACACACTCACCCCGACACACTCACACTTACCCCGACACACTCACACTCACCTCGACACACTCACACACTCACACTCACCCAGACACACTCACCCGGACACACTCACCACGACACACTCACACACTCACACTCACCTGGACACACTCACCCGTACACACTCACCCCGACACACTCACACTCACCCTCACACACTCACCCTGACTTACTCACCCCGACACACTCACGCACTCACTCACCCCAACACACTCAACCCGACACACTCACACACTCACCCCAACACACTCAACCCTATACACTCACCCCGACACACTCACACACTCACCCCGACACACTCACCCACTCACACTCAACCCGACTCACTCACCCGGACACACTCACACTCACCCGGACACACTCATCCCGACACACTCACACACTCACACTCACCCCGACACACACACACACTCACCCTGACACACTCACACACTCACACTCACCCCGACACACTCACCCTAATACTCTCACCCCAACACAATCACACACTCACTCTCACCCGACACACTCACCCCGACACTCACACACTCACACTCACACCAACACATTCACACACTCACACTCACACCGACACACTCTCACTCACCCCGACACACTCACACACTCACACTCACTCTCACCCTGACACTCTCACCCCCACACTCTCACCCCGACACACTCACCCCGACACTCACACACTCACACTCACTCCAACACATTCACACACTCACACTCACCCCGACACACTCTCACTCACCCCGACACACTCACGCACTCACACTCACTCTCACCCTGACACTCTAACACCCACACTCTCACCCCGACGCACTCACACCGACACACTCAGCACGACACACTCACACAGACCCGGCACACTCACACTCACCCCGACACAGTCACCCTCACCCCGACACACTCACGCTCACCCTGACACACTCATGCTCACCCTGACACACTCACCCTGACACACTCACACACTCACCCCGACACACTCACCCCAATACACTCACCCCGACACACTCACACACTCACCCCGACTCACCCACCCCGACACACTCACACACTCACCCCGACACACTCACACACTCACACTCAACCCGACTCACTCACCCGGCCACACTCACACTCACCCGGACACACTCATCCCGACACACTCACACACTCACACTCACCCCGACACACACACACACTCACCCTGACACACTCACACACTCACACTCACCCCGACACACACACACACACACTCACCCTGACACACTCACACACTCACACTCACCCCGACACACACACCCTAATACACTCACCCTAACACAATCACACACTCACTCTCACCCAACACACTCACCCCGACACTCACACACTCACACTCACTCCAACACACACTCACTCACCCCAACAAACTCACTCACCCTCAGCCCGACACACTCACACTCACCCTGCCACATTCACACACTCACACACACCCCGACACACTCACACTGACTCACTCACACACACACTCACCCCGACACACTCACAAACTCACACTCACCCCGACACACACACACTCGCACTCACCCCAACACACACACTCACACACTCACCCTGACACACACACACTCACACTCACCCTGACACACTCACCCTAATACACTCACCCCAACACAATCACACACTCACTCTCACCCGACACACTCACACCGACACACTCACCCCGACACTCACACACTCACACTCACCCCAACACATTCACACACTCACACTCACCCCGACACACACTCACTCACCCCGACACACTCACACACTCACACTCACACTCACCCTGACACTCTCACACCCACACTCTCACCCCGACGCAGTCACACCGACACACTCAGCACGACACACTCACACACACCCGGCACACTCACACTCACCCCGACACAGTCACCCTCACCCCGACACACTCACGCTCACCCTCACCCTGGCACACTCATGCTCACCCTGACACACTCACACCGACACATTCACACACACCCTCATCCAGACACACTCACACTCACCCTCACCCTCACCCCAACACACTTACACACTCAGCCCAACACACACTCACACTCACCCTGAAACACTCACACATTCACCCCGACACACTCACACTCACCCTCACCCCGACACACTCACACTCAGCCTCACCCCGACACACTCACACTCACCCTCACCCCGACACACTCATCCCGACACACACTCACCCCGTCACACACACACACTCACCCCGTCACACACACACACACCCCGACACACAAACACACACCCCGACATGCTCACACACTCACACTCGCCCTGACACGCTCACACACTCACCCCGACACACTCACACTCACCCCGACACGCTCACACACTCACACTCACCCCGACACGCTCATACACTCACACTCACCCCGACACGCTCATACACTCACACTCACCCCGACACGCTCACACACTCACACTCACCCCGACATGCTCACACACTCACACTCACCCCGACATGCTCACACACACACTCACCCCGACATGCTCACACACTCATCCCGACACGCTCACACACTCACCCCGACACACTCACACTCACCCCGACACTCTCACACACTCACACTCACCCCGACACGCTCACACACTCACACTCACCCCGACACGCTCACACACTCACACTCACCCCGACATGCTCACGCACACACTCACCCCGACATGCTCACACACTCATCCCGACATGCTCACACACTCACCCCGACACACTCACACACTCACCCCGACATGCTCACACACTCACACTCACCCCGACACGCTCACACACTCACACTCACCCCGACACACTCAAACACTCACACTCACCCCGATACGCTCACACACTCACACTCACCCGGACACGCTCACCCGGACACACTCACCACAACACACTCACCACGACACACTCACCACGACACACTCACACACTCACACTCACCTGGACACACTCACCCATACACACTCACCCCGACACACTCATACTCACCCTGACACACTCACACACTCATCCCGACTCACTCACTGTGACACACTCACGCACACACACTCACGCCGACACACTCACCCCGACACACTCACACACTCACCCCGACACACTCACCCCAATACACTCACCCCGATGCACTCACACACTCACTCCGACTCACTCACCCCGACACACTCACCCATATACACTCACCCCGACACACTCACCCCGACACACTCACACTCACATTCACCCCGACACACTCGCCCCGACACACTCACACACTCACACTCACCCCGACACTCTCACCCCGACACTCACCCTGACACTCTCACCCCGACACACTCACACTCACACACACCCGACACACTCACACTCGCCCCGACACACACACACTCACACTCACCCCGACACACTCTCATCACCCTCACCCCGACACACTCACACTCACCCCGACACACTCACACACTCACACTCACCCCGACACAGTCACCCTCACCCTGACACACTCATGCTCACCCTGACACACTCACACCGACACATGCACACACACCCTCATCCCGACACACTCACACTCACCCTCACCCCGACACACTTACACACTCAGCCCAACACACACACACACTCACACTCACCCCGAAACACTCACACATTCACCCCGACACACTCACACTCACCCCGCCACACTCACACTCACCCTCACCCCGACACACTCACACACTCACCCCGACACACACTCACCCTGTCACACACTCACCCCGACACACACTCACCCCGACACACTCTCACTCACCCTGACACACTCACACACTCACACTCACTCTCACCCCGACACACTCACACCGACACACTCACACCGACACACTCACACCGACACACTCACACACACCCGACACACTCACACTCGCCCCGACGCTCACACACTCACACTCACCCCGACACAGTCACCCTCACCCCGACACACTCACGCTCACCCTCACCCTGACACACTCATGCTCACCCTGACACACTCACACTGACACATTCACACACACCCTCATCCCGACACACTCACACTCACCCTCACCCCAACACACTTACACACTCAGCCCAACACACACTCACCCCGAAACACTCACACATTCACCCCAACACACTCACACATTCACCCCGACACACTCACACTCACCCCGCCACACTCACACTCACCCTCACCCCGACACACTCACACACTCACCCCGACACACACTCACCCCGTCACACACTCACCCCGACACACACTCACCCCAACACACTCTCACTCACCCTGACACACTCACACACTCACACTCACTCTCACCCCGACACACTCACACCGACACACTCACACCGACACACTCACACCGACACACTCACACACACCCGACACACTCACACTCGCCCCGACGCTCACACACTCACACTCACCCCGACACAGTCACCCTCACCCCGACACACTCACGCTCACCCTCACCCTGACACACTCATGCTCACCCTGACACACTCACACTGACACATTCACACACACCCTCATCCCGACACACTCACACTCACCCTCACCCCAACACACTTACACACTCAGCCCAACACACACTCACCCCGAAACACTCACACATTCACCCCAACACACTCACACATTCACCCCAACACACTCACACATTCACCCCAACACACTCACTCACCCCGACAAACTCACTCACCCTCAGCCCGACACACTCACACTCACCCTGCCACACTCACACACTCACACTCACCCCGACACACTCACAAACTCACACTCACCCCGACACACACACACTCTCACCCCGACACACTCACACTTAACCCGACACACTCACCTCGACACACACACACACTCACCCCGACACAATCACACTCACCCCAACACACTCACCGCAACACACTCACCCCAATACACTCGCTCCAACACACTCACACACTCACCCCGACTCACTCACCCCGACACACTCACAAACTCACACTCACCCCGACACACACATACACTCCGAAACACACACACACTCGCACTCACCCCGGCACACACACACACTCACTCTCACCCATACACACTCACACTCACCCGAACACACTTACACACTCACACTAACCCGGACACACTCACCCCGACACACTCACACTAACCCCGACACACTCACACTCACCTCGACACACTCACACACTCACACTCACCCAGACACACTCACCCGGACACACTCACCCCGACACACTCACACTAACCCCGACACACTCACACTCACCTCGACACAACACACACTCACACTCACCCAGACACACTCACCCGGACACACTCACCACGACACACTCACACTCACCTAGACACACTCACCCGTACACACTCACCCCGACACACTCACACTCATCCTCACACACTCACCCTGACTTACTCACCCCGACACACTCACGCACTCACACTCACCCCGACACACTCACCCCGACACACTCACACACTCACCCCAACACACTCACCCCTATACACTCACCCCGACACACTCACACACTCACCCCGACACACTCACCCACTCACACTCAACCCGACTCACTCACCCGGACACACTCACACTCATCAGGACACACTCATCCCGACACACTCACACACTCACACTCACCCCGACACACTCACCCTAATACACTCACCCCAACACAATCACACACTCACTCTCACCCGACACACTCACCCCGACACTCACACACTCACACTCACACCAACACATTCACACACTCACACTCACCCCGACACACTCTCACTCACCCCGACACACTCACACACTCACACTCACTCTCACCCTGACACTCTCACCCCCACACTCTCACCCCGACACACTCACCCCGACACTCACACACTCACACTCACTCCAACACATTCACACACTCACACTCTCCCTGACACACTCTCACTCACCCCGACACACTCACACACTCACACTCACTCTCACCCTGACACTCTCACACCCACACTCTCACCCCGACGCACTCACACCGACACACTCAGCACGACACACTCACACACACCCGGCACACTCACACTCACCCCGACACAGTCACCCTCACCCTGACACACTCACGCTCACCCTAACCCTGACACACTCATGCTCACCCTGACACACTCACCCCGACACACTCACACACTCACCCCGACACACTCACCCACTCACACTCAACCTGACTCACTCACCCAGACACACTCACACTCACCCGGACACACTCATCCCGACACACTCACACACTCACACTCACCCCGACACACACACACACTCACCCTGACACACTCACACACTCACACTCACCCCGACACACACACACTCACACTCACCCTGACACACTCACACACTCACACTCACCCCGACACACACACACACTCACACTCACCCCGACACACTCACCCTAATACACTCACCCCAACACAATCACACACTCACTCTCACCCGACACACTCACCCCGACACTCACACACTCACACTCACTCCAACACACACTCACTCACCCCGACAAACTCACTCACCCTCAGCCCGACACACTCACACTCACCCTGCCACACTCACACACACACTCACCCCGACACACTCACACACTCACACTCACCCCGACACACACACACTCGCACTCACCCCAACACACACACTCACACACTCACCCTGGCACACTCACACACTCACACTCACCCCGACACACTCACCCTAACACACTCACCCCAACACAATCACACACTCACTCTCACCCGACACACTCACCCCGACACTCACACACTCACACTCACTCCAACACATTCACACACTCACACTCACCCCGACGCACTCTCACTCACCCCGACACACTCACACATTTACACTCACACTCACCCTGACACTCTCACACCCACACTCTCACCACGACACACTCACACCGACACACCCTCCCCGACACTCTCACACTCACACTCACTCCAACACATTCACACACTCACACTCACCCCAACACACTCTCACTCACCCCGACACACTCACACACTCACACTCACTCTCACCCTGACACTCTCACCCCCACACTCTCACCACGACACACTCACACCGACACACTCACCCCGACACTCACACACTCACACTCACTCCAACACATTCACACACTCACACTCACCCCGACACACACTCACTCACCCCGACACACTCACACACTCACACTCACACTCACCCTGACACTCTCACCCCGACGCACTCACACCGACACACTCAGCACGACACACTCACACACACCCGGCACACTCACACTCACCCCGACACAGTCACCCTCACCCCGACACGCTCACGCTCACCCTGGCACACTCATGCTCACCCTGACACACTCACACCGACACATTCACACACACCCTCATCCAGACACACTCACACTCACCCTCACCCTCACCCCAACACACTTACACACTCAGCCCAACACACACTCACACTCACCCTGAAACACTCACACATTCACCCCGACACACTCACACTCACCCTCACCCCGACACACTCACACTCACCCTCACCCCGACACACTCACACTCACCCTCACCCCGACACACTCACACTCACCCTCACCCCGACACACTCATCCCGACACACACTCACCCCGTCACACACACACACACCCCGACACACAAACACACACCCCGACATGCTCACACACTCACACTCACCCTGACACACTCACACACTCACCCCGACACACTCACACCGACACGCTCACACACTCACACTCACCCCGACATGCTCACACACACACTCACCCCGACATGCTCACACACTCATCCCGACACACTCACACACTCACCCCGACATGCTCACACACTCACACTCACCCCGACACGCTCACACACTCACACTCACCCCGACACACTCAAACACTCACACTCACCCCGATACGCTCACACACTCACACTCACCCGGACACGCTCACCCGGACACACTCACCACAACACACTCACCACGACACACTCACCACGACACACTCACACACTCACACTCACCTGGACACACTCACCCATACACACTCACCCCGACACACTCATACTCACCCTGACACACTCACACACTCATCCCGACTCACTCACTGTGACACACTCACGCACACACACTCACGCCGACACACTCACCCCGACACACTCACACACTCACTCCGACTCACTCACCCCGACACACTCACCCATATACACTCACCCCGACACACTCACCCCGACACACTCACACTCACATTCACCCCGACACACTCGCCCCGACACACTCACACACTCACACTCACCCCGACACTCTCACCCCGACACTCACCCCGACACACTCACACTCACACACACCCGACACACTCACACTCGCCCCGACACACACACACTCACACTCACCCCGACACACTCTCATCACCCTCACCCCGACACACTCACACTCACCCGACACACTCACACACTCACACTCACCCCGACACAGTCACCCTCACCCTGACACACTCATGCTCACCCTGACACACTCACACCGACACACGCACACACACCCTCATCCCGACACACTCACACTCACCCTCACCCCGACACACTTACACACTCAGCCCAACACACACACACACACTCACACTCACCCCGAAACACTCACACATTCACCCCGACACACTCACACTCACCCCGCCACACTCACACTCACCCTCACCCCGACACACTCACACACTCACCCCGACACACTCACACACTCACCCCGACACACACTCACCCCGTCACATACTCACCCCGACACACACTCACCCCGACACACTCTCACTCACCCTGACACACTCACACACTCACACTCACCCCGTCACACACTCACCCCGACACACACTCACCCCGACACACTCTCACTCACCCTGACACACACACACACTCACCCCGACACACACACACATTCACCCCGACATGCTCACACACTCACACTCACCCCGACACGCTCACACACTCACCCCGACATGCTCACACCCTCACCCCGACATGCTCACACACTCACACCGACACACTCACCCTTACCCCGACACACTCACACCGACACACTCATACTCACCTTTACCCCGACACACTTACACAGACACACACACATTTACACACTCACCCCGACACACACAAACGCACGCCCGGACACACACACCTTCGCACCGACACACACACACGTACACAGTCACCCCGACACACACACCTTCACACCGACACACACTCACCCCGACACACACACCCACACCCCGACACACACACGCACTGACACACACACATGCACGGACACACACACCCACACCCCGACACACACGCATGCCCTGACACACACATGAACACACACACGCACGCCCTGACACGCATGGACACACACACGCATGTCCTGACACACACACATGCACGGACACACATGCACGCCCTGACACACACATGGACACACACACGCATGCTCCGACATAGACACACACACACACACACACACACACACACGCCTGACACACACAATGACACACACACACACACGGACACACACATGCACGCCCCGACACACACGCACGTCTGACACACACACGGACACAGACACGCACGCCTGACACACACACGGACACACACCCCGACACACACGCACGTCCTGACACACACACACATGCCCCAACACACACACGGACACACACACGCACACCACGACACACACGCACGCCCTGACACACACATGGACAACCCGACACACACGCACGCCCTAACACACATATGGACACACACGTGCACGCCCTGACACACACACGCACACCCCGACACACACGCACGTCCTGACACACACATGGACACACACGCACGCCCTGACACACACACGGACACACACACGCACGCCCCGACACACACGGACACACACGCACGCCCCGACACACATACACATGCACGCCCCGACACACACACACACACATGCCCCGAAACACACACGCCTGACACACACACGCATGCCTGACACACACACACACGGACACACACACGCACGCCTGACACACACACGGACACACACACGCACGCCTGACACACACATGGACACACACACACATGTACACACGCCTGACACACACATGGACAAACACATGCACGCCCTGACACACACACGGACACACACACGCACGTCCTGACACACACACGGACAAACACACGCACACCCTGACACACACACGGACAAACACACGCACACCCTGACACACACACGGACACACGCACGCACGCCCTGACACACACACGGTCACGCACACGCACGCCCTGACACACACACGAACAAACACACACATGCCCTGACACACACATGGACACACACACACGGACACACACGCACGCCCTGACATACACACACGCACAGTCACACACATGCACGCCCTGACACACACACACACACGCATGCCCTGACACTGACACATGCACAGTCACACACATGCATGCCCCGACACACACACACACACACGGATACACACATACACGGACACACACACGTATGCCCTGGCATAGTCACACACACACGGACATACACACGCACGCCCCGACACCCACGCACACACGGACACACACACGCACACCCCGACACACACACGCCCCGACACACACATATACATGGACACACACACACACACATGGACACACACGCGCATGCCCCGACACACACACACACACACGGACACACACACGCACGCCCCGGCACACACACACACACACGGACACACACACGCACGCCCTGACACACACACACACAGACACACAAACGCACATACGGACACACACACACACACGCCCCGACACACACACACGCCCCGACACACACATACACATGGACACAAACACACACACACACGCACAGTCACACACACGCACGCCCCGACACACACACACACATGGACACACACGCATGCCCTGACACACACACACACACACACACACACACGGACACACACATGCACGCCCCGACACACACACACACACAGACACACACACACACGCCCCGACACACACACACACACACACGGTCACACACACGCACAGACATACACACACACATGGACACACACACGCACACTCCGACACACACACGCCCCGACACACACTTACACATGGACACACACACACACGGACACACACACGTACACCCCGACACACACACTTGCCACCCTGAACACACACACATACACACACGGACACACACACACAGACACACACACACACGGACACACACGCACGCCCTGACACACACACACACACATGCATTCCCCGACACACACACACACACACACACACATACACACACACACATGCATGCCCCGACACACACACACGCATGCCCCGACACACACACACACACACGCACGCCTGACACACATGGACACACACATGCATGCCCCGACACACACACACACACACGCACGCCTGACACACACGGACACACACACGCATGCCCTGACACACACACACACACGCACGCCTGACACACACGGACAGACACACGCACGCCTGACACACACACACACACACACACGCCCCAACATGCACTCACATCACGACATACACACATGCCCTGACACACACACACCCAGACACACAGCACTGTCTACCCCTCCCTGTCACTAATCCTCCCTCTTTTCCTCACCATCCATCTCCCATCTCCCTCTCTACATCTTCTTCCAGTTCACTCCTTGTTCTCTCTCCCTCCCTCTCGCAATCTCCCCTTCTTCATCCCTTCCTCCTCTTCACCCGAACCAATCACTTTCTGCAGTTCCGCAGGGGTCAGTGTTGGGACCACAACTTTTCACTTTATACATTAATGATCTAGATGAATGAACTGAGGGCATCCTGGCTAAGTTTGCAGATGATACAAAGATAGGTGGAGGGACAGGTAGTATTGAGGAGGTGGGGGGGCTGCAGAAGGATTTGGACAGGTTAGGAGAATGGGCAAAGAAGCGGCAGATGGAATACAACGTGGGGAAGTGTGAGATCATGCACTTTGGTAGGAAGAATAGAGGCATAGACTATTTTCTAAATGGGAAGAGAATTCGGAAATCTGGAGTGCAAAGGGACTTGGGAGTCCTAGTCCAGGATTCTCTTAAGGTTAACTTTCAGGTTGAGTCGGTAGTTAGGAAGGCAAATGCAATGTTGGCATTTATTTTGAGAGGACTAGAATATAAAAGCAGGGATGTGCTGCTGAGGCTTTATAAGGCTCTGGTCAGACCACATTTAAAATATTGGGAGCAATTTTGGGCCCCGTATCTCAGGAAGGATGTTCTGGCCCTGGAGAGGGTCAAGAGGAGGTTCACGAGAACGATCCCAGGAATGAAAGGCTTAACATATGAGGAACATTTGAGGATTCTGGATCCATACTCGATGGAGTTTAGAAGGATGAGGGGGGATCTAATTGAAACTTACAGAATACTGAAAGGCCTGGATAGAGTGGACGCGGGGATGATGTTTCCATTAGTAGGAGAGACTAGGACCCGAGGGCACAACCTCAGAGTAAAGGGAAGACATTTTCGAACAGAGATGAGGAGAAACTTCTTTAGCCAGAGAGTGGTGAATCTATGGAATTCATTGCCACAGAGGCTGTGGAGGCCAGGTCACTGAGTGTATTAAAGACCGAGATAGATAGGTTCTTGATTGGTAGGGGGATCAGGGGATACGGGGAGAATGGGGTGGAGAAACTTACCAGCCATGACTGAATGGCGGAGCAGACTCGATGGGCCAAATGGCCTAATTTCTGCTCCTTTTTCTTATGGTCTTATGGTCTATCCTCCAACACTGCCCTGACCTGTCACTTCCCCCTTCTCCTCCCCATCCTCTTTCCTTCTCAAGCCCCCTCCTGCCTCCCTCCCATCCTGGTCTCCCTTCAGTACCCTTTGACCCAGTCACTAAGCCCTTACCCCGACAGCAAATCGCAGGATGTGTTTGCCCTGGGCTAGTGCGATGGCCTCAGCGAATGTGGTGTCTTGATCGTTGGATCTCCCATCGGTGATTACAATCATCACCCGTTTGGAGTCTGCCCGAAGCCCACTGTCCTGCACAAAGATCTCGTTGCTGGGGAAAGAAAGGGAGATTCCCGTTAACATGGGAACATGTGTTTGCATGTCCGTCTCTTTTTGTATGTGTGCGCTTTTGGGTGTTTCTACATGTCTATGGAGATGGGGGTTTGTGTGTGTTTATGCTTGTACATGCGGGCTGGGTGGGTGACATGTATATGAGTCTGCATTTATATGTGTACATATGTGTACACGTGGCACACATCCGCATGTGTGTACAAGTGTCTGGCAATGGCTAATGCATGTGTAAGTGTCTGTATACACATGGGGTGTATGTGTAAATGTGGCTCTGTACAAGTGTGTGGGTGAGTGTACACACGTACATTTACATGTGTGTGTACACATTGCAGTCTGTGCATATACATAAGGACGCATGTACAGCTGGGTGACACTACTTTTGCTGTGTGCACATATTCATTTGCAAATATCCTGCTGACATGTGTATGTGTGAGCACGCATGTTTCCGCATGTTTCTGCCTGTGTTCACATTAGCACAAAGCTTGAATCACCCCCCCGTCACTCCAGACACTCTTCTACCCCTCCCCCATCACCCCCACACCCCCAACCCTCTTCTACCCCTCCCCCATCACCCCCACACCCCCAACTCACTTCTACCCCTCCCCCATCGCCCCCACACCCCCAACTCTCTTCTACGCCTCCCCCATCGCCCCCACACCCCCAACTCTCTTCTATCCCTCCCCCATCGCCCCCACACCCCCAAATCTCTTCTACCCCTCCCCCATCACCCCCACACCCTCTTCTACCCCTCCCCCATCCCCCCCACAACCCCAACTATCTTCTACCCCTCCCCCATCACCCCCACACCCCCAACTCTCTTCTAACCCTCCCCCATCACCCCCACACCCTCTTCTACCCCTCCCCCATCACCCCCACAACCCAAACTCTCTTCTACCCCTCCCCCATCACCCCCAACCCTCTTCTACCCCTCCCCCATCACCCCCACAACCCAAACTCTCTTCTACCCCTCCCCCATCACCCCCACACCCCCAACCCTCTTCTACCCCTCCCCTGTCACCCCCACACCCCCAACTCTCTTCTACCCCTCCCCCATCACCCCCACACCCCCAACCCTCTTCTACCCCTCCCCCATCACCCCCACAACCCAAACTCTCTTCTACCCCTCCCCCGTCACCCCCACACCCCCAACTCTCTTCTACCCCTCCCCCATCACCCCCACACCCCCAACTCTCTTCTACCCCTCCCCCATCACCCCCAACCCTCTTCTCCCCTCCCCCATCACCCCCACACCCCCAACTATCTTCTACCCCTCCCCCATCACCCCCACACCCCCAACTCTCTTCTACCCCTCCCCCATCACCCCCACACCCCCAACTCTCTTCTACCCCTCCCCCATCACCCCCACACCCCCAAACGTCTTTTACCCCATCCCTGTCACCCCCACACCCCAAACTCTCTTCTACCCCTCCCTGTCACCCCCACACCCCCAACTCTCTTCTACCCCTCCCCCATCACCCCCAACTCTCTTCTACCCCTCCCCCATCACCCCCACACCCCCAACTATCTTCTACCCCTCCCCCATCACCCCCACACCCCCAACTCTCTTCTACCCCTCCCCCATCACCCCCACACCCTCTTCTACCCCTCCCCCATCACCCCCACAACCCAAACTCTCTTCTACCCCTCCCCCATCACCCCCACACCCTCTTCTACCCCTCCCCCATCACCCCCACAACCCAAACTCTCTTCTACCCCTCCCCCATCACCCCCAACCCTCTTCTACCCCTCCCCCATCACTCCCACAACCCAAACTCTCTTCTACCCCTCCCCCATCACCCCCAACCCTCTTCTACCCCTCCCCCATCACCCCCACAACCCAAACTCTCTTCTACCCCTCCCCCATCACCCCCACACCCCCAACTCTCTTCTACCCCTCCCCTATCACCCCCACAACCCAAACTCTCTTCTACCCCTCCCCCATCACCCCCACAACCCCAACCCTCTTCTACCCCTCCCCCATCACCCCCACACCCCCAACCCTCTTCTACCCCTCCCCCATCACCCCCACACCCCCAACTCTCTTCTACCCCTCTCCCACAACCCCAACTATCTTCTACCCCTCCCCCATCAACCCCACACCACTTCTACCGCCCTTCGTCATCCCCACACCCCCAACCCCCTTTTAGCACCCATCACCCCCACACCCCCAACCCTCTTCTACCCCTCCCCCACCACCCCCACACCCAACCCTCTTCTACCCCTCCCCCATCACCCCCACACCCCCCAACCCTCATCTCCCCTTCCCCCATCACTCCCACACCTCTTCTACTGCCCTTCGTCACCCCCACACCCCCAACCCCCTTTTACCCCCCCGTCACCCCACACCCCCAACCCTATTTTACCCCCACACCCCCAACCCCCTTTTACTCCCCATCAGCCCCACACCCCCAACCCTATTTTACCCCCACACCCCCAACCCTCTTTTACCCCTCCCCCATCATCCCAACACCCCCAACTCTCTTCTACCCCTCCCCCATCACCCCCACACCCCCAACCCTCTTCTACCCCTCCCCCATCGCCCCCACACCCCCAACTCTCTTCTACCCCCCCCCCATCACCCCCACACCCCAAACTCTCTTCTACCCCTCCCCATCACCCCCACACCCCAACTCTCTTCTACCCCTCCCCCGTCACCCCAACACCCCAACTCTCTTCTACCCCTCCCCCATCACCCCCACACCCCCAACTCTCTTCTACCCCTCCCCCATCGCCCCCACACCCCCAACTCTCTTCTACCCCTCCCCCATCACCCCCAACCCTCTTCTACCCCTCCCCCATCACCCCCACACCCCCAACCCTCTTCTACCCCTCCCCCATCACCCCCACACCCCCAACTCTCTTCTCCCCTTCCCCCGTCACCCCCACACCCCCAACTCTCTTCTACCCCTCCCCCATCACCCCCACACCCCCAACTCTCTTCTCCCCTTCCCCCGTCACCCCCACACCCCCAACCCTCTTCTACCCCTCCCCCATCACCCCCACACCCCCAACTCTCTTCTACCCCTCCCCCATCGCCCCCACACCCCCAACTCTCTTCTACCCCTCCCCCATCACCCCCACACCCCAAACTCTCTACTACCCCTCCCCTCACCCCCACACCCCAACTCTCTTCTACCCCTCCCCCGTCACCCCCACACCCCCAGCTCTCTTCTACCCCTCCCCCATCGCCCCCACACCCCCAACTCTCTTCTATCCCTCCCCCATCACCCCCAACCCTCTTCTACCCCTCCCCATCACCCCCACACCCCCAACCCTCTTCTACCCCTCCCCCATCACCCCCACACCCCCAACTCTCTTCTACCCCTCCCCCATCACCCCCACACCCCCAACTCTCTTCTCCCCTACCCCCGTCACCCCCACACCTCTTCTACTGCCCTTCGTCACCCCCACACCCCCAACCCCCATTTACCCCCCGTCACCCCACACCCCCAACCCCCTTTTACCCCTGATCACCCCCACACCCCCAACCCTATTTACCCCCACACCCCCAACCCTCTTTTACCCCTCCCCCATCACCCCAACACCCCCAACTCTATTCTACCCTCCCCCATCACCCCCACACCCAACCCTCTTCTTCCCCTCCCCCATCACCCCCAACACTCTTCTACCCCTCCCCCATCACCCCCACACCCCCCAACCCTCATCTCCCCTTCCCCCGTCACCCCCACACCTCTTCTACTGCCCTTCGTCACCCCCACACCCCCAACCCTCTTTTACCCCCCGTCACCCCTCACCCCCAACCCCCTTTTACCCCCCCATCACCCCCACACCCCCAACCCTATTTTACCCCCCATCACCCACACACCCCCAACCCTCTTTTACCCCTCCCCCATCACCCCAACACCCCCAACTCTCTTCTACCCCTCCCCCATCACCCCCACACCCCCAACTCTCTTCTACCCCTCCCCCATCACCCCCACACCCCCAACCCTCTTCTACCCCTCCCCCATCACCCCCACACCCCCAACCCTCTTCTAACCCTCCCCCATCACCCCCACACCCCCAACCCTCTTCTACCCCTCCCCCATCACCCCCACACCCCAACTCTCTTCTACCCCTCCCCATCACCCCCACACCCCCAACTCTCTTCTACCCCTCCCCCATCTCCCCCACACCCCCAACTCTCTTCTACCCCTCCCCAATCACCCCCACACCCCCAACTCTCTTCTACCCCTCCCCCATCACCCCCACACCCCCAACTCTCTTCTACCCCTTCCCCCATCACCCCCACACCTCTTATACTGCCCTTCGTCACCCCCACACCCCCAACCCCCTTTTACCCCCGTCACCCCACACCCCCAACCCTCTTTTACCCCCACACCCCAACCCTCTTTTACCCCCCATCACCCCCACACCCCCAACTCTCTTCTACCCCTCCCCCATCACCCCCACACCCCCAACCCTCTTCTACCCCTCCCCCATCACCCCCACACCCCCAACCCTCTTCTAACCCTCCCCCATCACCCCCACACCCCCAACCCTCTTCTACCCCTCCCCCATCACCCCCACACCCCAACTCTCTTCTACCCCTCCCCATCACCCCCACACCCCCAACTCTCTTCTACCCCTCCCCCATCACCCCCACACCCCCAACTCTCTTCTACCCCTCCCCAATCACCCCCACACCCCCAACTCTCTTCTACCCCTCCCCCATCACCCCCACACCCCAACTCTCTTCTACCCCTTCCCCCATCACCCCCACACCTCTTATACTGCCCTTCGTCACCCCCACACCCCCAACCCCCTTTTACCCCCGTCGCCCCACACCCCCAACCCTATTTTACCCCCACACCCCAACCCTCTTTTACCCCCCCTCACCCCCACACCTCCAACTCTCTTCTACCCCTCCCCCATCACCCCCACACCCCCAACTCTCTTCTACCCCTCCCCGTCACCCCCACACCCCCAACTCTCTTCTACCCCTCCCCCATCACCCCCACACCCCCAACTCTCTTCTACCCCTCCCCCATCACCCCCACACCCCAACTCTCTTCTACCCCTCCCCCATCACCCCCACAACCCCAACTCTCTTCTACCCCTCCCCCATCACCCCCACACCCCCAACTCTCTTCTACCCCTCCCCCATCACCCCCACACCCCCAACTCTCTTCTACACCTCCCTCGTCACCCCCACACCCCCAACTCTCTTCTACCCCTCCCCCATCACCCCCACACCCCCAACTCTCTTCTCCCCTTCCCCCGTCACCCCCACACCCCCAACCCTCTTCTACCCCTCCCCCATCACCCCCACACCCCCAACTCTCTTCTACCCCTCCCCCATCGCCCCCACACCCCCAACTCTCTTCTACCCCTCCCCCATCACCCCCACACCCCAAACTCTCTACTACCCCTCCCCTCACCCCCACACCCCAACTCTCTTCTACCCCTCCCCCGTCACCCCCACACCCCCAACTCTCTTCTACCCCTCCCCCATCGCCCCCACACCCCCAACTCTCTTCTATCCCTCCCCCATCACCCCCAACCCTCTTCTACCCCTCCCCATCACCCCCACACCCCCAACCCTCTTCTACCCCTCCCCCATCACCCCCACACCCCCAACTCTCTTCTACCCTCCCCCATCACCCCCACACCCAACCTCTTCTTCCCCTCCCCCATCACCCCCAACACTCTTCTACCCCTCCCCCATCACCCCCACACCCCCCAACCCTCATCTCCCCTTCCCCCGTCACCCCCACACCTCTTCTACTGCCCTTCGTCACCCCCACACCCCCAACCCTCTTTTACCCCCCGTCACCCCTCACCCCCAACCCCCTTTTACCCCCCCATCACCCCCACACCCCCAACCCTATTTTACCCCCCATCACCCCCACACCCCCAACCCTCTTTTACCCCTCCCCCATCACCCCAACACCCCCAACTCTCTTCTACCCCTCCCCCATCACCCCCACACCCCAACTCTCTTCTACCCCTCCCCCATCACCCCCACACCCCCAACCCTCTTCTACCCCTCCCCCATCACCCCCACACCCCCAACCCTCTTCTAACCCTCCCCATCACCCCCACACCCCCAACCCTCTTCTACCCCTCCCCCATCACCCCCACACCCCAACTCTCTTCTACCCCTCCCCATCACCCCCACACCCCCAACTCTCTTCTGCCCCTCCCCCATCACCCCCACACCCCCAACTCTCTTCTACCCCTCCCCAATCACCTCCACACCCCCAACTCTCTTCTACCCCTCCCCCATCACCCCCACACCCCCAACTCTCTTCTACCCCTTCCCCCATCACCCCCACACCTCTTATACTGCCCTTCGTCACCCCCACACCCCCAACCCCCTTTTACCCCCGTCACCCCACACCCCCAACCCTATTTTACCCCCACACCCCAACCCTCTTTTACCCCCCCTCACCCCCACACCTCCAACTCTCTTCTACCCCTCCCCCATCACCCCCACACCCCCAACTCTCTTCTACCCCTCCCCGTCACCCCCACACCCCCAACTCTCTTCTACCCCTCCCCCATCACCCCCACACCCCCAACTCTCTTCTACCCCTCCCCCATCACCCCCACACCCCAACTCTCTTCTACCCCTCCCCCATCACCCCCACAACCCCAACTCTCTTCTACCCCTCCCCCATCACCCCCACACCCCCAACTCTCTTCTACCCCTCCCCCATCACCCCCACACCCCCAACTCTCTTCTACACCTCCCTCGTCACCCCAACACCCCAACTCTCTTCTACCCCTCACCCATCACCCCAACACCCCCAACCCTCTTCTACCCCTCCCCCGTCAAACCAAAACCCCCAACCCTCTTCTAACCCACCTTCGTCACCCCGTCACCCCCAACCCTCTTCTACCCCTCCCCCGTCACCCCAACCCTCTTCTACCCCTCCCTCGTCACCCCAACACCCGCAACCCTCTTCTACCTTCCCTGTCACCCCCACACCCCCAACCTTCTTCTCCACCTCACCCTGGCATGTGGCAATGACTCAGCGTCTGGACACATAGTGATCACCTCTCTGCCCTCGGTTCTCGGAGACAGAGCTCTCACATTAACACGCCGATCTGGAACTCTTTCCCAGTGGGAGACAATCCAGCCTCCTGTACATAATCGTAAACAGCTCAACCAGCTCAGCCCTCAGTCTGCTCCATTCTAGCGATCAGAGCCCCAGCCTGTTCAAGCATTCTTGATAGTTCGAGGCTCTCAGTTCTAGTATCATCTTTGGAAGGGTGTTTGCACTTTCTCCAATGTCTCAACAGGCTTTTCATAATATGGAGACCAGAACTGAGCACTGAGAACTGAACCAGTGTGGTCTAACTGAGGGATATGGAGACCAGAACTGAGCACAGTGCTCTAAGTGTGGTATAACTGAAGGATATGGAGAACAGAACTGTGCAAGTGCTCCGAGTTTGGTCTAACAGAGGGATATGGAGACCGAAACTGTGCACAGTGCTCCAAGTGTGGTCTAACCGAGGGATATGGAGAACAGAAGTGTGCACAGTGCTCCAAGTGTGGTATAACCGAGGGATATGGAGACCAGAACTGTGCACAGTGCTCCAAGTGTGGTATAACCGAGGGATATGGAGAACAGAAATGTGCACAGTGCTCCGAGTGTGGTCTAACCGAGGGATATAGAGAACCGAACTGTGCACAGTGCTCCAAGTGTGGTATAACTGAAGGATATGGAGAACAGAACTGTGCACAGTGCTCCGCGTTTGGTCTAACAAAGGGATATGGAGAGCGGAACTGTGCATAGAGCTCCAGGTATGGTCTAACCGAGGGATATGGAGACCAGAACTGTGCACAGTGTTCCCAGTGTGGTCTAACCGAGGGATATGGAGACCAGAACTGTGCACAGTGTTCCCAGTGTGGTCTAACCGAGGGATATGGAGACCAGAACTGTGCACAGTGTTCCCAGTGTGGTCTAACCGGGGGATATGGAGAACAGAACTGTGCACAGTGCTCCAAGTGTGGTCTAACCGTGGGATATGGAGACCAGAACTGTGCACAATGCTCCAAGTGTGGTGTAACTGAGGGATATGGAGAACAGAACTGTGCACAGTGCTCCAAGTGTGGTATAACCGAGGGATATGTAGAACAGAACTGTGCACAGTGCTCCGAGTGTGGTCTAACCGAGGGATATAGAGAACCGAACTGTGCACAGTGCTCCAAGTGTGGTCTAATTGAGGGATATGGAGACCGGAACTGTGCACAATGTTCCATGTGTGGTCTAACTGAGGAATATGGAGACCAGAACTGTGAACAGTGCTCCAAGTGTGGTCTAACCAAGGGATATGGAGAATGGAACTGTGCACAGTGCTCCAGGTGTGGTCTAACTGAGGGATATGGTGACCGGAACTGTGCACAGTGCTCCGAGTGTAGTCTAACTGAGGGATATGGAAAACAAAACTGTGCACAGCTTTCCAAGTGTGGTCTAACCGAGGGATATGGAGATCAGAACTGTGCACAGTGCTCCGAGTGTGGTCTAACCGAGGGATATAGAGAACCGAACTGTGCACAGTGCTCCATGTTTGGTCTAATTGAGGTATATGGAGACAGGAACTGTGCACAATGTTCCAGGTGTGGTCTAACTGAGGGATATGGAGAATGGAACTGTGCACAGTGCTTCAAGTGTGGACGAACTGAGGGATATGGAGACCGGAACTGTGCACAGTGCTCCAAGTGTGGTCTAACCCAGGGATATGGAGACCAGAACTGTGCACAGTGCTCCAAGTGTGGTCTAACCGAGGGATATGGAGACCGGAACTGTGCACAGTGCTCCCAGTGTGGTCTAACCGAGGGATATGGAGACCAGAACTGTGCACAGTGCTCCAAGTGTGGTCTAACCGAGGGATATGCAG
The DNA here is from genome assembly GCF_017639515.1 of Carcharodon carcharias. NCBI lineage: Eukaryota > Metazoa > Chordata > Chondrichthyes > Lamniformes > Lamnidae > Carcharodon > Carcharodon carcharias. The sequence continues at coordinate 58,613 of NW_024471161.1, forward strand.
ACCAGAACTGTGCACGGTGCTCCCAGTGTGGTCTAACCGAGGGATATGAGACCGGAACTCTGCACAGTGCTCCAAGTGTGGTCTAACCGAGGGATATAGAGACCAGAACTGTGCACAGTGCTCCAAGTGTGGTGTAACTGAGGGATATGGAGAACAGAACTGTGCAGAGTGCTCCCGGTGTGGTCTAACTGAGGCATATGGAGACCGGAACTGTGCACAGTGTTCCAGGTGTGGTCTAACTGAGGGATATAGAGACCGGAACTGTGCACAATGCTCCAAGTGTGTTGTAGCTGAGGGATATGGTGACCAGAACTGTGCACAGTGCTCCGCGTTTGGTCTAACAAAGGGATATGGAGAGCGGAACTGTGCACAGTGTTCCCAGTGTGGTCTAACCGAGGGATATGGAGACCAGAACTGTGCACAGTGTTCCCAGTGTGGTCTAACCGAGGGATATGGAGACCAGAACTGTGCACAGTGTTCCCAGTGTGGTCTAACCGGGGGATATGGAGAACAGAACTGTGCACAGTGCTCCAAGTGTGGTCTAACCGTGGGATATGGAGACCGGAACTGTGCACAGTGCTCCAAGTGTGGTATAACCGAGGGATATGTAGAACAGAACTGTGCACAGTGCTCCGAGTGTGGTCTAACCGAGGGATATAGAGAACCGAACTGTGCACAGTGCTCCAAGTGTGGTATAATTGAGGGATATGGAGACCGGAACTGTGCACAATGTTCCATGTGTGGTCTAACTGAGGAATATGGAGACCAGAACTGTGAACAGTGCTCCAGGTGTGGTCTAACCAAGGGATATGGAGAATGGAACTGTGCACAGTGCTCCTAGTGTGGTCTAACCGAGGGATATAGAGAACCGACCGGTGCACAGTGCTCCAGGTGTGGTCTAACCAAGGGATATGGAGAATGGAACTGTGCACAGTGCTCCAGGTGTGGTCTAACTGAGGGATATGGTGACCGGAACTGTGCACAGTGCTCCGAGTGTAGTCTAACTGAGGGATATGGAAAACAAAACTGTGCACAGCTTTCCAAGTGTGGTCTAACCGAGGGATATAGAGATCAGAACTGTGCACAGTGCTCCGAGTGTGGTCTAACCGAGGGATATAGAGAACCGAACTGTGCACAGTGCTCCATGTTTGGTCTAATTGAGGTATATGGAGACCGGAACTGTGCACAGTGCTCCCAGTGTGGTCTAACCGAGGGATATAGAGAACCGACCGGTGCACAGTGCTCCAGGTGTGGTCTAACCAAGGGATATGGAGAATGGAACTGTGCACAGTGCTCCAGGTGTGGTCTAACTGAGGGATATGGTGACCGGAACTGTGCACAGTGCTCCGAGTGTAGTCTAACTGAGGGATATGGAAAACAAAACTGTGCACAGCTTTCCAAGTGTGGTCTAACCGAGGGATATAGAGATCAGAACTGTGCACAGTGCTCCGAGTGTGGTCTAACCGAGGGATATAGAGAACCGAACTGTGCACAGTGCTCCATGTTTGGTCTAATTGAGGTATATGGAGACAGGAACTGTGCACAATGTTCCAGGTGTGGTCTAACTGAGGGATATGGAGAATGGAACTGTGCACAGTGCTTCAAGTGTGGACGAACTGAGGGATATGGAGACCGGAACTGTGCACAGTGCTCCAAGTGTGGTCTAACCCAGGGATATGGAGACCAGAACTGTGCACAGTGCTCCAAGTGTGGTCTAACCGAGGGATATGGAGACCGGAACTGTGCACAGTGCTCCCAGTGTGGTCTAACCGAGGGATATGGAGACCAGAACTGTGCACAGTGCTCCAAGTGTGGTCTAACCAAGGGATATGGAGAACAGAACTGTGCACGGTGCTCCCAGTGTGGTCTAACCGAGGGATATGAGACCGGAACTCTGCACAGTGCTCCAAGTGTGGTCTAACCGAGGGATATAGAGACCAGAACTGTGCACAGTGCTCCAAGTGTGGTGTAACTGAGGGATATGGAGAACAGAACTGTGCAGAGTGCTCCCGGTGTGGTCTAACTGAGGCATATGGAGACCGGAACTGTGCACAGTGTTCCAGGTGTGGTCTAACTGAGGGATATAGAGACCGGAACTGTGCACAATTCCTCAAGTGTGTTGTAGCTGAGGGATATGGTGACCAGAACTGTGCACAGTGCTCCAAGTGTGGTATAACCGAAGGATATGGAGAACAGAACTGTGCACAGTGCTCCTAGTGTGGTCTCACCGTGGGATATGGAGACCGGAACTGTGCACAGTGCTCCCAGTGTGGTCTAACCGAGGGATATGGAGATCGGAACTGTGCAGAGTGCTCCAAGTGTGGTCTAATTGAGGGATATGGAGACCGGAACAGTGCACAATGTTCCAGGTGTGGTCTAACTGAGGGATATGGAGACCAGAACTGTGCACAGTGCTCCAGGTGTGGTCTAACCGAGGGATATGGAGACCGGAACTGTGCACAGTGCTCCGAGTGTGGTCTAACCGAGGGTTATGGAGAACAGGACTGTGCACAGCTTTCCAAGTGTGGTCTAACTGAGTTATATGGAAACCAGAACTGTGCACAGTGCTCCTAGTGTGGTCTAACCGAGGGATATAGAGAACCGACCGGTGCACAGTGCTCCAGGTGTGGTCTAACCAAGGGATATGGAGAATGGAACTGTGCAGAGTGCTCCAAGTGTGATGTAACTGAGGGATATGGAGACCGGAACTGTGCACAGTGCTCCGAGTGTGGTCTAACCGAGGGATATGGAGACGGGAACTGTGCACAGCTCTCCAAGTGTGGTCTAACCGAGGGATATGGAGACCAGAACTGTGCACAGCTCTCCAAGTGTGGTCTAACTGAGGGATATGGAGACCCGAACTGTGCACAGTGTTCCCAGTGTGGTCTAACCGAAGGATATGGAGAACAGAACTGTGCACAGTGCTCCGAGTTTGGTCTAACTGTGGGGTATGGAGACCGGAACTATGCAAAGTGCTCCAAGTGTGGTATAACCGAGGGATATGGAGACAGGAACTGTGCACAGTGCTCCAAGTGTGGTATAACCGAGGGATATGGAGACAGGAACTGTGCACAGTGCTCCCAGTGTGGTCTAACTGAGGCATATGGAGACCGGATCTGTGCACAGTGTTCCAGGTGTGGTCTAACTGAGGGATATAGACACTGGAACTGTGCACAATGCTCCAAGTGTGGTGTAACTGAGGGATATGGAGACCAGAACTGTGCACAGTGCTCGAAGTGTGGTCTAACTGAGGGATATAGAGACCGGAACTGTGCACAGTGCTCCAAGTGTGGTCTAACCAAGGGATATAGAGACCAGAACTGTGCACAGTGCTCCAAGTGTGGTCTAACCGAGGGATATAGAGACCGGAACTGTGCACAGTGCTCCAAGTGTGGTGTAACTGAGGGATATGGAGAACAGAACTGTGCACATTGCTCCATGTGTGGTCTAACTGAGGCATATGGAGACCGGAACTGTGCACAGTGTTCCAGGTGTGGTCTAACTGAGGGATATAGACACTGGAACTGTGCACAATGCTCCAAGTGTGGTGTAACTGAGGGATATGGTGACCAGAACTGTGTACAGTGCTCGAAGTGTGGTCTAACTGAGGGATATAGAGACCGGAACTGTGCACAGTGCTCCAAGTGTGGTCTAACCGAGGGATATGGAGATCGGAACTGTGCATAGTGCTCCAAGTGTGATATAACTGAGGGATATGGAGAACAGAAATGTGCATAGCGCTCCGAGTGTGGTCTAACCGACGGATAGAGAGAACCGAACTGTGCACAGTGCTCCAAGTGTGGTATAACCGAGGGATATGGAGAACAGAACTGTGCAGTGCTCCAAGTGTGGTCTAACCGAGGGATATGGAGGCCAGAACTGTGCACAGTGCTCCAAGTGTGGTCTAACCGAGGGATATGGAGACCGGAACTGTGCACAGTGTTCCCAGTGTGGTCTAGCCGGGGGATATGGAGAACAGAACTGTGCACAGTGCTCCCAGTGTGGTCTAACTGAGGGGTATGGAGACCGGAACCGTGCACAGCTCTACAAGTGTGGTCTAACCGAGGGATATGGAGACGGGAACTGTGCACAGCTCTCCAAGTGTGGTCTAACCGAGGGATATGGTGACCCGAACTGTGCACAGTGCTCCATGTGTGGTCTAGCCGAGGGATATAGAGACCGGAACCGTGCACAGTGCTCCAAGTGTGGTCTATATGAGGGATATGGAGAACAGAACTGTGCACAGTGCTCCGAGTGTGGTCTAACCGAGGGATATAGAGAACCGAACTGTGCACAGTGCTCCAAGTGTGGTCTAATTGAGGGATATGGAGACCGGAACTGTGCACAATGTTCCTGGTGTGGTCTAACTGAGGGATATGGAGACCAGAACTGTGCACAGTGCTCCAGGTGTGGTCTAACCAAGGGATATGGAGAATGGAACTGTGCAGAGTGCTCCGAGTGTTGTCTAACCGAGGGATATGGAGCACAGAACTGTGCACAGCTTTCCAAGTGTGGTCTAACTGAGGGATATGGAGACCAGAACTGTGCACAGTGCTCCCAGTGTGGTCTAACCGAGGGATATGGAGAACAGAAATGTGCACAGCTTTCCAAGTGTGGTCTAACTGAGGGATATGGACACCAGAACTGTGCACAGTGCTCCAAGTGTGGTCTAACCGAGGGATATAGAGATCCGAACGGTGCACAGTGCTCCAGGTGTGGTCTAACCAAGGGATATGGAGACCGGAACTGTGCACAGTGCTCCAAGTGTGATCTAACTGAGGGATATGGAGACCAGAACTGTGCACAGTGCTCCGACTGTGGTCTAACTGTGGGATATGGAGACCAGAACTGTGCACAGTGCTCCAGGTGTGGTCTGACAAAGGGATATGGAGACCAGATCTGTGCACAGTGCTCCGAGTGTGGTCTAACTGAGGGATATGGAGACTGGAACCGTGCACAGTGCTCCAGCTGTGGTCTAACCGAGGGATATGGAGACTACAAGTGTGCACAGTGCTCCAAGTGTGGTCTAACCGAGGGATATGGAGAACAGAACTGTGCACGGTGCTCCCAGTGTGGTCTAACCGAGGGATATAGAGACCGGAACTCTGCACAGTGCTCCAAGTGTGGTCTAACCGAGGGATATAGAGACCGGAACTGTGCACAATGCTCCAGGTGTGGTGTAAATGATGGATATGGAGACCAGAACTGTGCACAGTGCTCAAAGTGTGGTCTAACTGAGGGATATAGAGACCGGAAATGTGCATAATGCTCCAAGTGTGGTCCAACCGAGGATATGGAGACCAGGACTGTGCACAGTGCTCCAAGTGTGGTCTAACCGAGGGATATGGAGAACAGAACTGTGCACAGTGCTCCAGGTGTGGTCTAACCGAGGGATATGGAGACCGGAACTGTGCACAGTGCTCCAAGTGTGGTGTAACTGAGGGATATGGAGACCAGAACTGTGCACAGTGCTCCAAGTGTGGTATAACTGAGGGATATATAGACCGGAACTGTGCACAATGCTCTAAGTGTGGTCTAACCGAGTGAAATGGAGACCAGAATTGTGCACAGTGCTCCAAGTGTGGTCTAACCGAGGGATATGGAGAACAAAACTATGCACAGTGCTCCAGGTGTGGTCTAACCGAGGGATATGGAGACCGGAACTGTGCACAGATCTCCAAGAGTGGTCTAACCGAAGGATATGGAGAACAGATTTGTGCACAGTTCTCAAAGTGTGGTCTAACCGAGGGATATGGAGACCGGAACTGTGCACAGCTCTCCAAGTGTGGTCTAACCGAAGGATATGGAGACCAGAACTGTGCACAGTGCTCCAGGTGAGGTCTAACTGAGGGATATGGAGAACAGAACTGTGCACAGTGCTCCAAGTGTGGTGTAACCGAGGGATATGGAGAACAGAACTGTGCACAGTGCTCCAGGTGAGGTCTAACTGAGGCATATGGAGAACAGAACTGTGCACAGTGCTCCAAGTGTGGTCTAACCGAGGGATATGGAGACCAGAACTGTGCACAGTGCTCCAAGTGTGGTCTAACCGAGGGATATAGAGAACAGAACTGTGCACAGTGCTCCGAGTGTGGTCTAACCGAGGGATATAGAGAACCGAACTGTGCGCAGTGCTCCAAGCGTGGTCTAATTGAGGGATATGGAGACCGGAATTGTGCACAATGTTCCAGGTGTGGTCTAACTGAGGGATATGGAGAATGGAACTGTGCACAGTGCTCCGGGTGTGGTCTAACCGAGGGATATGGAGCACAGAACTGTGCACAGCTTTCCAAGTGTGGTCTAACTGAGGGGTATGGAGAACAGACCTGTGCACAGTGCTCCGAGTGTGGTCTAACCGAGGGATATAGAGAACCGAACTGTGCGCAGTGCTCCAAGCGTGGTCTAGTTGAGGGATATGGAGACCGGAATTGTGCACAATGTTCCAGGTGTGGTCTAACTGAGGGATATGGAGAATGGAACTGTGCACAGTGCTCCGGGTGTGGTCTAACCGAGGGATATATAGACCAGAAATGTGCACAGTGCTCCAAGTGTGGTCTAACTGAGGGATATATAGACCGGAACTGTGCACAGTGCTCCAAGTGCGGTCTAACCGAGTGAAACGGAGACCAGATTTGTGCACAGCTTTCCAAGTGTGGTCTAACCGAGGGATATGGAGACCAGAACTATGCACAGTGCTCCAGGTGGGGTCTAACCGAGGGATATGGAGACCGGAACTGTGCACAGTGCTCCAAGTTTGGTCTATCCGAGGGATATGGAGACTGGAACTGTGCACAGCTCTCCAAGTGTAGTATAACCGAAGGATATGGTGACCAGAACTGTGCACAGTGCTCCCAGTGTGGTCTAACCGAGGGATATGGAGACCGGAACTGTGCACAGTGCTCCAAGTGTAGTATAACCGAAGGATATGGTGACCGGAACTGTGCACAGTGCTCCAAGTGTGGTCTAACCGAGGGCTATGGAGACCGGAACTGTGCACAGTGCTCCAAGTGTGGTCTAACCGAGGGATATGGAGAACAAAACTATGCACAGTGCTCCAGGTGGGGTCTAACCGAGGGATATGGAGACCGGAACTGTGCACAGTGCTCCAAGTTTGGTCTATCCGAGGGATATGGAGACTGGAACTGTGCACAGCTCTCCAAGTGTAGTATAACCGAAGGATACGGTGACCGGAACTGTGCACAGTGCTCCAAGTGTGGTCTAACCGAGGGCTATGGAGACCGGAACTGTGCACAGATCTCCAAGAGTGGTCTAACCGAAGGATATGGAGAACAGATTTGTGCACGGTTCTCAAAGTGTGGTCTAACCAAGGGATATGGAGACCGGAACTGTGCACAGTGCTCCAAGTTTGGTCTATCCGAGGGATATGGAGACCGGAACTGTGCACAGCTCTCCAAGTGTAGTATAACTGAGGGATATGGAGACCGGAACTGTGCACAGTGCTCCAAGTTTGGTCTATCCGAGGGATATGGAGACCGGAACTGTGCACAGCTCTCCAAGTGTAGTATAACTGAGGGATATGGAGACCGGAACTGTGCACAGTGCTCCAAGTTTGGTCTATCCGAGGGATATGGAGACCGGAACTGTGCACAGCTCTCCAAGTGTAGTATAACCGAAGGATATGGTGACCGGAACTGTGCACAGTGCTCCAAGTGTGGTCTAACCGAGGGCTATGGAAAACAGAACTGTGCACAGTGCTCCGAGTGTTGTCTGACCGAGGGATATGGAGAACAGAACTGTGCACAGTGCTCCAAGTGTGGTGTAACTGAGGGATATGGAGACCGGAACTATGCACAGTGCTCCAAGTGTGGTCTAACCGAGGGATATGGAGACCGGAACTATGCACAGTGCTCGAAGTGTGGTCTAACTGAGGGATATGGAGACCAGAACTGTGCACAGTGCTCCCAGTGTGGTCTAATTGAGGGATATGGAGACCGGAACTATGCACAGTGCTCCCAGTGTGGTCTAACCGAGGGATATGGAGACCAGAACTGTGCACAGTGCTCCAAGTGTGGTCTAACTGAGGGATATAGAGAACAGAACTCTGCACAGCTCTCCAAGTGTGGTCTAACCGAGGGGTATGGAGACCGGAACTGTGCACAGTGCTCCAAGTGTGGTCTAACCGAGGGGTATGGAGACCGGAACTCTGCACAGTGCTCCAAGTATGGTCTAACCGCGGGGTATGGAGACCGGAACTATGCAAAGTGCTCCAAGTGTGGTATAACCGAGGGATATGGAGACAGGAACTGTGCACAGTGCTCCAAGTGTGGTATAACCGAGGGATATGGAGACAGGAACTGTGCACAGTGCTCCGAGTGTGGTATAACCGAGGGATATGGAGAACAGAACTGTGCAGAGTGCTCCCAGTGTGGTCTAACTGAGGCATATGGAGACCGGATCTGTGCACAGTGTTCCAGGTGTGGTCTAACTGAGGGATATAGAGACCGGAACTGTGCACAATGCTCCAAGTGTGGTGTAACTGAGGGATATGGAGACCAGAACTGTGCACAGTGCTCGAAGTGTGGTCTAACTGAGGGATATAGAGACCGGAACTGTGCACAGTGCTCCAAGTGTGGTCTAACCAAGGGATATAGAGACCAGAACTGTGCACAGTGCTCCAAGTGTGGTCTAACCGAGGGATATAGAGACCGGAACTGTGCACAGTGCTCCAAGTGTGGTGTAACTGAGGGATATGGAGAACAGAACTGTGCACATTGCTCCATGTGTGGTCTAACTGAGGCATATGGAGACCGGAACTGTGCACAGTGTTCCAGGTGTGGTCTAACTGAGGGATATGGAGACCGGAACTGTGCACAGTGCTCCAAGTGTGGTGTAACTGAGGGATATGGAGACCAGAACTGTGCACAGTGCTCGAAGTGTGGTCTAACTGAGGGATATAGAGACCGGAACTGTGCACAGTGCTCCAAGTGTGGTCTAACCAAGGGATATAGAGACCAGAACTGTGCACAGTGCTCCAAGTGTGGTCTAACCGAGGGATATAGAGACCGGAACTGTGCACAGTGCTCCAAGTGTGGTGTAACTGAGGGATATGGAGAACAGAACTGTGCACATTGCTCCATGTGTGGTCTAACTGAGGCATATGGAGACCGGATCTGTGCACAGTGTTCCAGGTGTGGTCTAACTGAGGGATATAGACACTGGAACTGTGCACAATGCTCCAAGTGTGGTGTAACTGAGGGATATGGTGACCAGAACTGTGTACAGTGCTCGAAGTGTGGTCTAACTGAGGGATATAGAGACCGGAACTGTGCACAATGCTCTAAGTGTGGTCTAACCGAGTGAAATGGAGACCAGAATTTTGCACAGTGCTCCAAGTGTGGTCTAACCGAGGGATATGGAGAACAAAACTGTGCCCAGTGCTTCAGGTGTGGTCTAAGCGAGGGATATGGAGACCGGAACTGTGCACAGCTCTCCAAGTGTGGTCTAACCGAAGGATATGAAGAACAGAACTGTGCACAGTGCTCCAAGTGTGGTCTAACTGAGGGATATGGAGACCGGAACTGTGCACAATGCTCCCAGTGTGGTCTAACCGAGGGATATAGAGACCGGAACTGTGCACAGTGCTCCAAATGTGGTCTAACCGAGGGATATGGAGACCAGAACTGTGCACAGTGCTCCAAGTGTGGTCTAACCGAGGGATATGCAGACCAGAACTGTGCACGGTGCTCCCAGTGTGGTCTAACCGAGGGATATAGAGACCGGAACTGTGCACAGTGCTCCAGGTGTGGTCTAACCGAGGGATATGGAGAACAGAACTGTGCACAGTGCTCCAAGTGTGGTCTAACCGAGGGATATGGAGCCTGGAGCTGTGCATAGTGCTGATCTTCCCCTCTGGCTGTTTTGCTGATCCTCATCAATCAGTGCCCCTGTGTTCCTGACCCTCTTGTCACTGGAAATAGTTGCTTCTTATTTACTCCTGTGATGCCCCTCCTGATTTGGAACGTCTTGATTCAACCTCCCATTTAACCTTCTCTACTGGAAGGAGAATAATGCCTGCTTCTCCCGTCTCCCCACATGGACTGACCTCCCTCATCCCGGCTCCCATTGTGGGAATGCTGCTGTGCAGCCTCTCTGTGGTCACTGTACCCCAGAACAGCCTGAACTCACACCAGCGTTTTGATGGCAGTTGGGGTGTAGGTGTCGCCTGAAATCTGTCGAATCCTTGTCACCAGCTCCTCGTCCCTCTTGTGCCTCTCATATTCCTCAAAATTAAACTCCTTCTTCACAATGTCGGAGAACTGCATGACAGCAAACTGCCGAGCAGGGTGTCCGGAGGGCGCAGTGCCGATGGAGAGAGAAAAGACAGTGTAAGTCAGCAGCAACGAGAACATTTTCCTGTGAGCTCCCAACAGGATTCCCACTGTCAACACCCAGCTCTGGAACTCCCAATAACAGCCCCAAGCTCACTCACCTACCCTGATTCTCAATCCAACAAGACCTCCGGTAACATTCCCAAATCCCACCAGGGGACCCTCCCTATCTCTGTACCCTCCCCCAGCCCGTACACCCCTCCCTGTCTCTGTAACCTCCCCCAACCCGTACACCCCTCCCTGACTCTGTAACCTCCCCCAGCCCGTACACCCCTCCCTATCTCTGTAACCTCCTCCAACCCGTACACCCCTCCCTATCTCTGTAACCTCGTCCAGCCCCTACACCCCTCCCTATCTCTGTAACCTCCTCCAACCCGTACACCCCTCCCTATCTCTGTAACCTCCTCCAGCCCCTACACCCCTCCCTATCTCTGTAACCTCCTCCAGCCCCTACACCCCTCCCTGACTCTGTAACCTCCCCCAACCCGTACACCCCTCCCTGTCTCTGTACCCTCCTCCAGCCCGTACACCCCTCCCTATCTCTGTAACCTCCTCCAGCCCCCTACACGCCTCCTTATCTCTGTAACCTCCTCCAGCCCCTACACCCCTCCCTATCTCTGTATCCTCCTCCAGCCCCTACACCCCTCCCTATCTCTGTAACCTCCTCCAGCCCCTACACCCCTCCCTATCTCTGTAACCTCCTCCAGCCCCTACACCCCTCCCTATCTCTGTAACCTCCTCCAGCCCCTACACCCGTCCCTATCTCTGTAACCTCCTCCAGCTCCTACACCCCTCCCTGTCTCTGTAACCTCCACCAGCCCCTACACCCCTCCCTATCTCTGTAACCTCCTCCAGCCCCGACAACCCTCACTATCTCTGTAACCTTCTCCAGCACCAACACCCCTCCCTGTCTCTGTAACCTCCTCCAGCCCCTACACCCCTCCCTGTCTCTGTAACCTCCTCCAGCCCCTACACCCCTCCCTATCTCTGTACCCTCCTCCAGCCCCTACACCCCTCCCTATCTCTGTAAACTCCCCCAACCCGTACACCCCTCCCTATCTCTGTAACCTCGTCCAGCCCCTACACCCCTCCCTGTCTCTGTAACCTCCCTCAACCCGTACACCCCTCCCTGTCTCTGTAGCCTCCTCCAGCCCCTACACCCCTCCCTATCTCTGTACCCTCCTCCAGCCCGTACACCCCTCCCTGTCTCTGTAACCTCCCCCAACCCGTACACCCCTCCCTGACTCTGTACCCTCCTCCAGCCCGTACAACCCTCCCTATCTCTGTAACCTCCTCCAGCCCCTACACCCCTCCCTATCTCTGTAACCTCCCCCAGCCCCTACACCCCTCCCTATCTCTGTAACCTCCTCCAGCCCCCTACACCCCTCCCTGTCTCTGTAACCTCCTCCAGCCCCTACACCCCTCCGTTTCTCTGTAACCTCCACCAGCCCCTACACCCCACCCTATCTCTGTAACCTCCCCCAGCCCCTACACCCCTCCCTATCTCTGTAACCTTCTCCAGCCCGTACACCCCTCCCTATCTCTGTAACCTCCCCCAGCCCCTACACCCCTCCCTATCTCTGTAACCTCCTCCAGCACCAACACCCCTCCCTATCTCTGTAACCTTCTCCAGCACCAACACCCCTCCCTATCTCTGTAACCTTCTCCAGCCCGTACACCCCTCCCTATCTCTGTAACCTCCCCCAGCCCGTACACCCCTCCCTGTCTCTGTAGCCTCCTCCAGCCCCTACACGCCTCCCTGTCTCTGTAACCTCCCCCAACCAGTACACCCCTCCCTGACTCTGTACCCTCCTCCAGCCCCTACACCCCTCCCTGTCTCTGTAGCCTCCTCCAGCCCGTACACCCCTCCCTATCTCTGTAACCTCCTCCAGCCCCTGGAACCCTCCCTATCTCTGTAACCTCCCCCAGCACCAACACCCCTCCCTGTCTCTGTAACCTCCCCCAGCCCGTACAACCCTCCCTGTCTCTGTAACCTCCCCCAACCAGTACACCCCTCCCTGACTCTGTACCCTCCTCCAGCCCGTACAACCCTCCCTGTCTCTGTAACCTCCTCCAGCACCTACACCCCTCCCTATCTCTGTAACCTCCTCCAGCCCCTGGAACCCTCCCTATCTCTGTAACCTCCTCCAGCCCGTACAACCCTCCCTGTCTCTGTAACCTCCTCCAGCCCCTGGAACCCTCCCTATCTCTGTAACCTCCTCCAGCCCGTACAATCCTCCCTGTCTCTGTAACCTCCCCCAGCCCCTACACCCCTCCCTATCTCTGTAACCTCCTCCAGCCCCTGCAATGCTCAATATCTCTGTAACCTCCTCCAGCCCCAAAACCCCTCCCTATCTCCGTAACCTCCTCCAGCCCCTACACCCCTCCCTGTCTCTGTAACCTCCTCCAGCCCCTACACCCCTCCCTATCTCTGTAACCTCCTTCAGCCCCTACACCCCTCCCTATCTCTGTACCCTCCTCCAGCCCGTACAACCCTCCCTGTCTCTGTAACCTCCCCCAACCCGTACACCCCTCCCTATCTCTGTAACCTCCTCCAGCCCCTACACCCCTCCCTATCTCTGTAACCTCCTCCAGCCCCTGCGCCCCTCCCTATCTCTGTTACCTCCTCCAGCCCCTACACCCCTCCCTATCTCCGTAACCTCCTCCAGCCCCTACACCCCTCCCTGTCTCTGTAACCTCCTCCAGCCCCTACACCCCTCCCTATCTCTGTAACCTCCTCCAGCCCCTACACCCCTCCCTATCTCTGTACCCTCCTCCAGCCCGTACAACCCTCCCTGTCTCTGTAACCTCCCCCAGCCCCTACACCCCTCCCTATCTCTGTAACCTCCTCCAGCACTTACACCCCTCCCTATCTCTGTACCCTCCTCCAACCCCTACAACCCTCCCTATCTCTGTAACCTCCTCCAGCCCGTACAACTCTCCCTATCTCTGTAACCTCCTCCAGCCCCTACACCCCTCCCTATCTCTGTAACCTCCTCCAGCCCCTACACCCCTCCCTATCTCTGTAACCTCCTCCAGCCCGACACACCTCCCTATCTCTGTAACCTCCTCGAGCCCCTACACCCCTCCCTTTCTCTGTAACATCCTCCAGCCCCTACAACCCTCCCTATCTCTGTAACCTCGTCCAGCCCCTACAACCCTCCCTATCTCTGTAACCTCCTCCAGCCCCTACAACTCTCCCTATCTCTGTAACCTCCTCCAGCCCCTACAACTCTCCCTATCTCTGTAAACTCCTCCAACCCCTACACCCCTCCCTATCTCTGTAACCTCCTCCAGCCCCTACACTCCTCCCTGTCTCTGTAACCTCCTCCAGCCCCTACACCGCACCCTATCTCTGTAACCTCCTCCAGCCCCTACACCCCTCCCTATCTCTGTAAACTCCCCCAACCCGTACACCCCTCCCTATCTCTGTAACCTCGTCCAGCCCCTACACCCCTCCCTGTCTCTGTAACCTCCTCAACCCGTACACCCCTCCCTGTCTCTGTAGCCTCCTCCAGCCCCTACACCCCTCCCTATCTCTGTACCCTCCTCCAGCCCGTACACCCCTCCCTGTCTCTGTAACCTCCCCAACCCGTACACCCCTCCCTGACTCTGTACCCTCCTCCAGCCCGTACAACCCTCCCTATCTCTGTAACCTCCACCAGCCCCTACACTCCTCCCTATCTCTGTAACCTCCGCCAGATCCTACACCGCACCCTATCTCTGTAACCTCCTCCAGCCCCTACCCCCTCCCAGTCTCTGTAACCGCCTCCAGCCCCTACAAATCTCGCTATCTCTGTAACCTCCACCAGCCCCTACACCCCTCCCTATCTCTGTAACCTCCTCCAGCCCCTACACCCCTCCCTATCTCTGTAACCTTCCTCCAGCCCGTACACCCCTCCCTATCTCTGTAACCTCCCCCAGCCCCTACACCCCTCCCTATCTCTGTAACCTCCTCCAGCACCAACACCCCTCCCTATCTCTGTAACCTTCTCCAGCACCAACACCCCTCCCTATCTCTGTAACCTTCTCCAGCCCGTACACCCCTCCCTATCTCTGTAACCTCCCCCAGCCCGTACACCCCTCCCTGTCTCTGTAGCCTCCTCCAGCCCCTACACGCCTCCCTGTCTCTGTAACCTCCCCCAACCAGTACACCCCTCCCTGACTCTGTACCCTCCTCCAGCCCCTACACCCCTCCCTGTCTCTGTAGCCTCCTCCAGCCCGTACACCACTCCCTATCTCTGTAACCTCCTCCAGCCCCTGGAACCCTCCCTATCTCTGTAACCTCCCCCAGCACCAACACCCCTCCCTGTCTCTGTAACCTCCCCCAGCCCGTACAACCCTCCCTGTCTCTGTAACCTCCCCCAACCAGTACACCCCTCCCTGACTCTGTACCCTCCTCCAGCCCGTACAACCCTCCCTGTCTCTGTAACCTCCTCCAGCACCTACACCCCTCCCTATCTCTGTAACCTCCTCCAGCCCCTGGAAACCTCCCTATCTCTGTAACCTCCTCCAGCCCGTACAACCCTCCCTGTCTCTGTAACCTCCTCCAGCCCCTGGAACCCTCCCTATCTCTGCAACCTCCTCCAGCCCGTACAATCCTCCCTGTCTCTGTAACCTCCCCCAGCCCCTACACCCCTCCCTATCTCTGTAACCTCCTCCAGCCCCTACAATGCTCAATATCTCTGTAACCTCCTCCAGCCCCTACACCCCTCCCTATCTCCGTAACCTCCTCCAGCCCCTACACCCCTCCCTGTCTCTGTAACCTCCTCCAGCCCCTACACCCCTCCCTATCTCTGTAACCTCCTCCAGCCCCTACACCCCTCCCTATCTCTGTACCCTCCTCCAGCCCGTACAACCCTCCCTGTCTCTGTAACCTCCCCCAACCCGTACACCCCTCCCTATCTCTGTAACCTCCTCCAGCCCCTACACCCCTCCCTATCTCTGTAACCTCCTCCAGCCACTGCGCCCCTCCCTATCTCTGTTACCTCCTCCAGCCCCTACACCCCTCCCTATCTCCGTAACCTCCTCCAGCCCCTACACCCCTCCCTGTCTCTGTAACCTCCTCCAGCCCCTACACCCCTCCCTATCTCTGTAACCTCCTCCAGCCCCTACACCCCTCCCTATCTCTGTACCCTCCTCCAGCCCGTACAACCCTCCCTGTCTCTGTAACCTCCCCCAGCCCCTACACCCCTCCCTATCTCTGTAACCTCCTCCAGCACTTACACCCCTCCCTATCTCTGTACCCTCCTCCAACCCCTACAACCCTCCCTATCTCTGTAACCTCCTCCAGCCCGTACAACTCTCCCTATCTCTGTAACCTCCTCCAGCCCCTACACCCCTCCCTATCTCTGTAACCTCCTCCAGCCCCTACACCCCTCCCTATCTCTGTAACCTCCTCCAGCCCGACACACCTCCCTATCTCTGTAACCTCCTCCAGCCCCTACACCCCTCCCTTTCTCTGTAACATCCTCCAGCCCCTACAACCCTCCCTATCTCTGTAACCTCGTCCAGCCCCTACAACCCTCCCTATCTCTGTAACCTCCTCCAGCCCCTACAACTCTCCCTATCTCTGTAACCTCCTCCAGCCCCTACAACTCTCCCTATCTCTGTAAACTCCTCCAGCCCCTACACCCCTCCCTGACTCTGTAACCTCCCCCAGCCCGTACAACTCTCCCTATCTCTGTAACCTCCTCCAGCCCCTACACCCCTCCCTATCTCTGCAACCTCCTCCAACCCCTACACCCCTCCCTATCTCTGTAACCTCCCCCAGCCAGTACAACTCTCCCTATCTCTGTAACCTCCTCCAGCCCCTACAACTCTCCCTATCTCTGCAACCTCCTCCAGCCCCTACAACCCTCCCTATCTCTGTAATCTCCTCCAGCCCCGACACCCCTCCCTATCTCTGTAACCTCCTCCAGCCCCCTACACCCCTCCTTATCTCTGTAACCTCCTCCAGCCCCTATAACCCTCCCTATCTCTGTAACCTCCTCCAGCCCCTACAACCCTCCCTATCTCTGTAACCTCCTCCAAACACTACACCCCTCCCTATCTCTGTAACCTGCTCCAACCTCTTCAACCCTCCCTATCCCCGTAACCCCCTCCAGCCCCTACACCCCTCCCTATCTCTGTAACCTCCTCCAGCCCATACAACCCTCCCTATCTCTGTAACCTCCTCCAGCCCCTACAACCCTCCCTATCTCTGTAACCTCCTCCAGCCCCTACACCACTCCCTATCTCTGCAACCTCCTCCAGCTCCTACAACCCTCCCTATCTCTGTACACTCCTCCAGCCCCTACAACCCTCCCTATCTCTGTAACCTCCTCCAGCCCCTACAACACTCCCTATCTCTGTAATCTCCTCCAGCCCGTACAACCCTCCCTATCTCTGTAACCTCCTCCAGCCCCTACACCCCTCCCTATCTCTGTAAACTCCTCCAACCCCTTCAGCCCTCCCTATCTCGGTAACCTCCTCCAGCCCCTACACCCCTCCCTGAATCTGTAACCTCCTCCAGCCCCTACAACCCTCCCTATCTCTGTAACATCCTCCATCCCTTACAACCATCCCTATCTCTGTACCCTCCTCCAGACCCTACACCCCTCCCAATCTCTGTAACCTCCTCCAACCCCTTCAACCCTCCCAATCTCTGTAACCTCCTCCAGCCACTACGCTCCTCCCTATCTCTGTAACATCCTCCAGCCCCGACAACCCGCCCTATCTCTGTAACCTCCTCCAGCCCCTACACCCCTCCCTATCTCTGTAACCTCCTCCAGCCCCTACACCCCTCCCTATCTCTGTAAACTCCTCCAGACCCTACAACCATCCCTATCTCTGTAACCTCCTCCAGCCCCTACACCCCTCCATAACTCTGTAACCTCCTCCAGCCCCCTACAACCCTCCCTATCTCTGTAACCTCCTCCAGGCCCTACAAACCTCCCTATCTCTGTAAAAACCTCCAGACCCTACAACCTTCCCTATCTCTGTACCCTCCTCCAGCCCCTACAACCCTCCCTATCTCTGCACCCTCCTCCAGCCACTACAACCCTCCCTATCTCTGTACCCTCCTCCAGCCCCTACAACCCTCCCTATCTCTGTACCCTCCTCCAGCACCTACACACCTCCCTATCTCTGTAAACTTTTCCAACACCTTCAACCCTCCCTTTCTCTGTAACCTCCTCCAGCCCCTACACCCCTCCCTATCTCTGTAACCTCCTCCAGCCCCTACAACCCTCCCTATCTCTGTAACCTCCTCCAGCTCCTACACCCCTCCCTACTTCTATAACCTCCTCCAGCCCCCTACACCCCTCCCTATCTCTGTAACCTCCTCCAGCCCCTACAACCCTCCCAATCTCTGTAACCTCCTCCAGCCCCTACACCCCTCCCTATCTCTGTAACCTGCTTCAGCCCCTACAAACCTCCCTATCTCTGTAACCTCCTCCAGGCCCTACACCCCTCCCTATCTCTGTAAACTCCTCCAGCCCCTACACGCCTCGCTATCTCTGTATCATGCTCTAGCCCCTACAATAGTCCCTATCTCTGTAACCTCCTCCGAAAACTACAAACCGCCCTATTTCTGTTCCCTCCTGCTGTCCATACCACCCTCCCTATCTCTCTAACCTCCTCCAGCCCCGACACCCCTCCCTATCTTTGTAACCTCCTCCAGCCCCCTACACCCCTCCTTATCTCTGTAACCTCCTCCAGCCCCTATAACCCACCCGATCTCTGTAACCTCCTCCAGCCCCTACAACCCTCCCTATCTCTGTAACCTCCTCCAAACACTACACCCCTCCCTATCTCTGTAACCTCCTCCAGCCCCAACACCCCTCCCTATCTCTGTAACCTGCTCCAACCTCTTCAACCCTCCCTATCTCTGTAACCCGCTCCAGCCCCTACACCCCTCCCTATCTCTGTAACCTCCTCCAGCCCATACAACCCTCCTTATCTCTGTGACCTCCTCCAGCCACTACGCTCCTCCCTCTCTCTGTAACATCCTCCAGCCCCGACAACCCGCCCTATCTCTGTAACCTCCTCCAGCACCGAAACACCTCCCTATCTCTGTACCCTCCTACAGCCCCCTACACCCCTCCCTATCTCTGTAACCTCCTCCAGCCCCTACACCCCTCCCTATCTCTGTAAACTCCTCCAGACCCTACAACCATCCCTATCTCTGTAAACTCCTCCAGCCCCTACACCCCTCCATAACTCTGTAACCTCCTCCAGCCCCTACAACCCTCCCTATCTCTGTAACCTCCTCCAGCCCCTACAAACCTCCCTATCTCTGTAAAAACCTCCAGACCCTACAACCTTCCCTATCTCTGTACCCTCCTCCAGCCCCTACAACCCTCCCTATCTCTGCACCCTCCTCCAGCCCCTACAACCCTCCCTATCTCTGTAACCTCCTCCAGCCCCTACAACCCTCCCTATCTCTGTAACCTCCTCCAGCCCCTCCCCCCTCCCTATCTCTGTAACCTCCTCCAGCCCCTACAACCTCCCTATCTCAGTAACCTCCTCCAGCCCCTACACGCCTCCCTATCTCTGTAACATGCTCTAGCCCCTACAATGGTCCCTATCTCTGTAACCTCCTCCGAAAACTACAAACCGCCCTATTTCTGTTCCCTCCTCCTGCCCATACCACCCTCCCTCTCTCTCTAACCTCCACCAGCCACTACAACCCTCCCTAACTCTGTAACCTCCTCTAGCCCCTACAGCCCTCCCTATCTCTGTAACCTCCTCCAGCCCCTACAGCCCTCCCTATCTCTGTAACCTCCTCCAGCCCATACAACCCTCCCTATCTCTGTACCCTCCTCCAGCCCCTACAAATCTCCCTATCTCTGTAACCTCCTCCAGCCCTTACAGCCCTCCCTATCTCTGTACCCTCCTCCAGCACCTTCACCCCTCCCTATCTCTGTAACCTCCTCCAACCCCTTCAACCCTCCCTTTCTCTGTAACCTCCTCCAGCCCCTACACCCCTCCCTATCTCTGTAACCTCCTCCAGACCCTACAACCCTCCCTATCTCTGTAATCTCCACCAGCCCCGAGACCCCTCCCTATCTCTGCAACCTCCTCCAGCCTCTACACCCCTCCCTATCTCTGTAACCTCCTCCAGCCCCTACAACCATCCCTATCTCTGTAATCTCCTCCAGCCCCGACACCCCTCCCTATCTTTGTAACCTCCTCCAGCCCCCTACACCCCTCCTTACCTCTGTAACCTCCTCCAGCCCCTATAACCCTCCCTATCTCTGTAACCTCCTCCAGCCCCTACAACCCTCCCTATCTCTGTAAGCACCTCCAAACACTACACCACTCCCTATCTCTGTAACCTGCTCCAACCTCTTCAACCCTCCCGATCTCTGTAACCTCCTCCAGCCCATACAACCCTCCCTATCTCTGTAACCTCCTCCAGCCCCTACACCCCTCCCTATCTCTGTAACCTCCTCCAGCCCCTACAACCATCCCTATCTCTGTAACCTCCTCCAGGCCCTACACCCCTCCCTATCTCTGTAACCTCCTCCAGCCCCTACACCCCTCCCTATCTCTGCAACCTCCTCCAGCTCCTACAACCCTCCCTATCTCTGTGCACTCCTCCAGCCCCTACAACCCTCCCTATCTCTGTAACCTCCTCCAGCCCCTACAACACTCTCTATCTCTGTAATCTCCTCCACCCCGTACAACCCTCCCTATCTCTGTAACCTCCTCCAGCCCCTACACCCCTCCCTGACTCTGTAACCTCCTCCAACCCCTACAACCCTCCCTATCTCTGTAACATCCTCCATCCCTTACAACCATCCCTATCTCTATACCCTCCTCCAGACCCTACACCCCTCCCAATCTCTGTAACCTCCTCCAACCCCTTCAACCCTCCCAATCTCTGTAACCTCCTCCAGCCAGTACGCTCCTCCCTATCTCTGTAACATCCTCCAGCCCCGACAACCCGCCCTATCTCTGTAAACTCCTCCAGCCCCTACACCCCTCCCTATCTCTGTAACCTCCTCCAACTCCTTCAACCCTCCCTATCTGTGTAACCTCCTCCAGGCCCTACAAACCTCCCTATCTCTGTAACCTCCTCCAGACCCTACAAACCTCCCTATCTCTGTAACCTCCTCCAGCCACTACACCCCTCCCTAACTCTGTAACCTCCTCCAGCCCCTACAACACTCCCTATCTCTGTAACCTCCTCTAGCCTCTACACCCCTCCCTATCTCTGTAACCTCCTCCAGCCCCCTACACCCCTCCCTATCTCTGTAAAGTCCTCCAGCCACTACACCCCTCCCTATCTCTGTAAACTCCTCCAGCCTCTACA
This sequence comes from Carcharodon carcharias, assembly GCF_017639515.1. Lineage (NCBI taxonomy): Eukaryota > Metazoa > Chordata > Chondrichthyes > Lamniformes > Lamnidae > Carcharodon > Carcharodon carcharias. The sequence continues at coordinate 79,262 of NW_024471161.1, forward strand.
CCCCTCCCTATCTCTGTAACCTCCTCCAGCCCCTACACCCCTCCCTATCTCTGTAACCTCCTCCAACCCCTTCAACCCTCCCTATCTCTGTAACCTTTTCCAGACCCTACACCCCTCCCTATCTCTGTAACCTCCTCCAGACCCTACAACCCTCCCTATCTCTGTAATCTCCTCCAGCCCCGACACCCCTCCCTATCTTTGTAACCTCTTCCAGCCCCCTACACCCCTCCTTATCTCTGTAACCTCCTCCAGCCCCTATAACCCTCCCTATCTCTGTAACCTCCTCCAGCCCATACAACCCTCCCTATCTCTGTAACATCCTCCAGCCCCTACACCCCTCCCTATCTCTGTAACCTCCTCCAGACCCTACAACCCTCCCTATCTCTGTCATCTCCACCAGCCCCGAGACCCCTCCCTATCTCTGCAACCTCCTCCAGCCTCTACACCCCTCCCTATCTCTGTAACCTCCTCCAGCCCCTACAACCCTCCCTTTCTCTGTAACCTCCTCCAGCCCCTACACCCCTCCCTATCTCTGTAACCTCCTCCAGCCCCTACACCCCTCCCTATCTCTGTAAACTCCTCCAGACCCTACAACCATCCCTATCTCTGTAAACTCCTCCAGCCCCTACACCCCTCCATAACTCTGTAACCTCCTCCAGCCCCCTACAACCCTCCCTATCTCTGTAACCTCCTCCAGCCCCTACAACCCTCCCTATCTCTGTAAAAACCTCCAGACCCTACAACCTTCCCTATCTCTGTACACTCCTCCAGCCCCTACAACCCTCCCTATCTCTGCACCCTCCTCCAGCCCCTACAACCCTCCCTATCTCTGCACCCTCCTCCAGCCCCTACAACCCTCCCTATCTCTGTAACCTCCTCCAGCCCCTCCCCCCTCCCTATCTCTGTAACCTCCTCCAGCCCCTACACCCCTCCCTATCTCTGTAACATCCACCAGCCCCTACAACCCTCCCTATCTCTGTAACCTCCTCCAGCTCCTACACCCATCCCTATCTCTGTAACCTCCTCCAGCCCCTACACCCCTCCCTGTCTCTGTAACCTCCTCCAACCCGTACACCCCTCCCTATCTCTGTAACCTCCTCCAGCCGCTACAACACCCCTCCCTATCCTCTA